>NC_056523.1:328222846-328233362 GCF_019175285.1 Sceloporus undulatus | reverse complement strand
TTCAAATGTGATGTGATGTTTTTAAGGAATTTAGGCCCTCTGGGAGAGGTTTATATGGGAGACATATATATAGCAGCCCTTCATCATTCTGCATATTTTAATATCTGTTTGTAAGGTGTTGAGGTTTTGTCCCATGGAAATTCATATGCATTTTATACATCTTTTCTAACGCATCTTTTTTGTGTATCTATTTTGTGCATGCACACACACATTCATGGTCACCCACATTAAAGTATATTTGTACAAAGGTTTCTTTTTCACGACAAAATTTAAGATGCTATTCACTGGTGTAGTTATACAATTCTATGGAATATATCGGGAAGGTTAATGCCAGACAACCTGTTTCAGGTTAGGGCTACACTTTTTTTCCCCTGTTAAAGGCTACATTTTCTAAGGTAGGGATGGGGAAAATACAGCCCATGAGTCATATATTGGTCCTGAAGGCTCCCGGAAGTCCCCTGAACCTTCCAAACCCACCCCAATTATGTAAAAAAGAAAAGAAAAGCAAGATTTAGGGATGATTCTCTGTCCCAAACTATACAAACCACCAAAAATTTCATGCAAAAAATGACAATTTGTCTTAAACCACTCCCCTTCCAAACCACTCTCCTTTAAAAAAAAAAGACCCTTTCAGCCTGAATTTAGCCAAAAATGTCAATCAAAAGTGACATGATATCACTTGTGGTGCATCCAGATGTGACAGTAAGGGGTAAAGGCTGTGAAGGTGTGTGTATGTTAATAATCCCCCCACAAAGTTGCCAAACCCAATCCTGAGGGGTTACCCATTTGGGGCTATGAGTAACTGATAAGAAGGGCACAAGTTACCAATGGATTAGACCATAAACCCACTCTCCTCTCCTTTTCAGAGTAACTGGTCCTTCCTTCCTTCCCTCCCTCCCTCCCATTTTCTCTTCTTGTCTTTTTCCCCACCTGCTGGGTTGTTGGGGGAAGAAACACTCCTCCCTCCTGAGATGTGAACTGATCATTTGCAGTGGGCTTTGAAATTAGGCTAAGGTCCACCAGAGATCAGGCCAGGAGGCATTAAATGGCTGGTACCACACCACTGGTTTAGGCTAAGGAAATCAGTCTTTGCAAATCTTGATTCACACAGCCCTGATTCACACACCCCTCTCTTGCACCAGATTCACAGTCAGGTCAGAATTGACCAGATGTTGCAGATCTGAAAAGTATGCATGTAGGTAACAAAATATCAAAATGTGCCAATATGTTTTTTGATGCAAGCGATCTTTAGAAAAGTGGATTTTGTGTGGAAAACGTATTTCAAATGTAGGATAGCTTAACAGGTATTTGAATGCATGTTTGCACAATAGTTTTGAGTCTAAATCACAGCTTCATGTGAAAACGGGGCAGAACAACATACAGTCAGCCCTTCTTATACACGGATTTTTTATACACGGATTCAAGCATACACGGTTTGAAAATGTTCCAAAAAAGTATAAATTTACCTTGATTTTCCATTTTTTATAAGGGACACCATTTTGCTCTGTCATTATATTCAATGGGACTTGAGCATACACGGATTTTGTTATACACGGGGGATCTTGGAACCAAACCCCAGCGTATAACAAGGGTCCACTGTAGATACAACAGGCTTTACTTGTTCTCCTCACATATTTCTGATAGAATTCAAAGATATATCCATGTTAGTCTGTAGAATCAGTACGTAGAGAGATCTTGTAGCACCTCTGAGACTAACTGAAAAAAAGATATTGGCAACATGAGCTTTCTTAGATTTCAGTCTACTTCCTCAGATGCATCTGAGGAAGTAGGCTGAAGTCTATGAAAGTTCATACTGCCAATTTCTTTCAGTTAGTCTCAAAGGTGCTACAGGATCTCTCTATGCACATATTTCTGGTTGCACTGAGGCCATGGCTGCAATAACTGGGCAACTAGAAGTTCAGATGTGTATGGCTAAGGTTGGATCTACACTGGCCAGAATAATGCACGTCCTGAACTCCCCCTGTTAGGTCTGCACACTGCAGTGCTGCAGGGCAGCTGTCTACACACACATGCCACTGTGTTGCCCAGTACTGCCATCACTGGCATGAATTGTTCCATCTGAGGTCAAAATTGAGATACCCAGTATCAGTTACACAGCTGAGCACCTCACTGTGACCTCAGGGAGAGCAACAAATGCCAGGGGTGCCAGCTGACTCAGTGGACACATGTGTAGATAGCAGCCTGGCATCATTCCAGAGTGCTCAGAATTTGCCTGAAAAATCCAGTGCAAAAGATATGTCTTTTTAATCCAAATTAAGGGAGGGATAGCTTGGATTCCATGCAGAACTGGACTAAAATCATGAAAACAGTCCATACTGAAATCAGTGCTTTGGTCCTGTGTTGTGAAAATAGGGTGCCATTAGGGTGGGGGAAGCTGGTTCATTTGACCTGTGCAGACATGTTCTAAGGCTATCGGTTATGTTTCATTAATTACCTGCATGCTGATCACTCAGGCAATCAGTCAATCAGTCAATCAATCAATCAAATTTAACATTTCTATATTGTCAAAGGCTTGATAAAGGTGGTTTTTGGAGGCATGGAATGTGGATCTAGCAACCATTTGAAATAGCTATCTACTCATACAGTAACATCTTTCACAGAGGACCTCTTACAAAGCAGTAAGTAAGATCTTCATAAGGGTGGTGTCCCATCTATGCATTTTTGCCCGCAGAGTAGTTTGCCTGGCATCTGCCTTACGGTCCTTTTGGCAGCAAAAAAGTTCTTTTTATAGCTATCCCCCCTCCCCCAAGCATTTTAGATGCAATTTGAATCCTACTTTTTATGACTGTGTGGCTTTCAGTTTATACATATGCTGACAGTCAAAGAGAGAGAGAGAGACAGGCAGAGACAAGGGGCTGGAATCTCGTTGGTGTTTTATGCATGCATAATTTCTCCTATGGAAGCAGCTGGGTATTTTTCTCCAGTGCAAAATGCCTGCATTTAGTTTATGATTTGGAAAGCAAAGTGGCATGTGCAAAAACAAATGTGTAAGAGATGTGCATACACATGAGATACACAGATGAAATTTGGATTCAGCTGCAGTTTCAGGTGTGAAATTCTTTTGTGAAATGCTGGTATAGCACAGTCCATGCATAGCTCCATGTGTGGAGATTCATGATGCACAACGCTTGGCCCTTTCACACTGCAAAGTTATAGTGCTATGATTCCATATTAACTGCCACAGCACCATCCTATGGAATAATGGGATTTATTGTTTAAGGAGAGGTAATTAAAATTCTCTGTGAAAGAGTCCCAGTGCCTCACCAACCTCCAAAGCCCAGGATTGCAGGGGATATAATACATTTCATTCAAGTGGAATCTCAGGGGTTGTCTACACTGGCAGAATAAAGTGACTTCATACCGACATGAAGCCTACCTGTCCAGACAACATACAATGAGAAACCTGGTGGAAACCATCACAAAGCAACACTCTGGGGCTAAAAACAAGAGCAAAAATAAGCTCTGATACACCACCTTAATGCAGAAAATGTGCATATTGCATGAGCATACAAACAGCATAGTGCAAGTGTGAGAATGCAGCAAAGCCCAGATGGTGTATGAAAGTGTCTGAAGTATGAACCGTGGGACCAGTGAGACACAGCTGCTGTCACCATTGCTCACTATACTTTTTCTCCCTATTTGAACATAGAAGCACACAAGTGGCCAGGTTCACCATTGATCCAACACACCATCAACCTGTCACATACCCCATGATGTAAAAATATGACAAACACAGAAGGTCACTAATAATGCAATGGATGTAATTAAAACATATACAAACGAGACAGTACAACAGGGGGCATAGGGGAAAGGGGGGGAAGGGGGGAAGGGGGCATGCATGGGGGCCTCCATTATTATGGTTTGCCAATGTACCACTGGGTGAATACAGGCTGATCCACTATATCAGCAGTGTGTAGCTTGTACAACTGTGTGGCGGTCACACAGGACATCCATTGGGATGGCAGTGGGGTGGGAAGAGGAAAGTAATTCTGGTCTTATGTGTTGTATGGTGCTCATGCATGGGGGAAGGGAGACAAAAAAAAAACCCAAACAAACAAACAAACCAAAACAAAGAGGGGCTACTTGATGCCATGTGGTATGAACTGCCCATGGGTGTTAAGGCCACCTTGGGAACTGGCTGTGCAGACATCAGAATTTCCAACCAATTTGGGAAAAAGCAGGATTGGCTTGGTTTTTCATGCTCAGCCCCATAATGCTGTTTTTGTGTGGTGCGAAAGTGCACCTTGATGCAGGTTCTCAGTCCAAGACACACATACACCAGCTGTTTCACACATTCTTTTAGGATAAATTCCTTGAACTTTAACTGAAAGCAGTATAGAAGCAATGCATGCATACTTAGAAGGACACTTTACACATTTGTGTTTCATTCCCTTGGAGAGGAATAACAAAAAGAAAAACAACATTGGTAATTTGTAGCTCCGTTAATTAAAAATTGCCTTCAAAAAATTACTCTCCACCAAGTCAGTCTAGCCATTAAATGGATGGTTTTTTTAAATTTCAAGTTAACTCATTCTTAGCATCTTTCAGCATGCTGTCTTCAGAAGATTGTTTTCCCCCTCTCCTAAATAAATCCTTGCAGCTTCATGTGCCAATAATTTAACTCTCCATTGAGCCCTTTACTCATTCTTTATTCTTTTTCTTTTTTAAAAAAACCTGGCAGAAAGTTACTGCAAACCACACAGATGGAGGTGTGGTTTGCAGTAACTGGAGGAATCACAATTAACCCCCCTCCAAAAAACGAAATCCTTAGTCCTTTTTCCAAGGCTTTTTCTTTGTCCTGCTTCTCCCACATCCAGTTCAGTGCATACAGGCTGAGCAGAAAATATACAAAGCTGCCATCTGGAGGTACCCTGAGAAAATAAGTCCCTCTCCTCCTTATCCTTTTAAATAAATCCCTTCTCTCCATCCAACCCCTTTCTCGCTTTCCCTCTCTCTCTCGTTCCTCCACTAATAATGCTCTGTCCTTACATAATACCTTTTGTCTTGTACTTGCTACAACCAAGGATCAAGCAGGAAGGTATAAGCCCAGGCTACAGAGAAAGTGGCAATGCCATGTGGCGAGAAAGAAGCTTGGCTCATTCTCATCCATGGTCATTTCACCATTGATTTGGTAGGCACTGGTCAGATCTTTGCTCAGTGGGGTACAAAGGGATCTGCTGCTTCGGATTGAGCCATACTATGTTCAATATGTTGGGGGGAAAAAATAAGAGGATTGAGCTCTCTTCTCCTAATTTTTTTTAACCTGTCAATTCTCATACCCTTTGTAGGTATGGTACTGACATCTCCTCATGCTAGTTTCTGTACTGAATATGAATAGCATATTCCTCCTGATATTAGAGCATCGGGAGATAAGAGAAGTTGTGCGTGATGCTGAAAGGGGGCCGGACCAGGATTTTGTGGCTCAAATTTTGCAATAATAATAATAATAATAATAAATCTCAGTAGCTCTTTTCAAATTATACAGAGGGAAGGAAGGTCACTATCTCCTGTTTCATTTTAATTTGGTACTAACTTTTACTACATTTGCTTGTAGAATGTAAAACCTGTCTCTTCTGTTATCTGTCTGGGAATATTTATGTTCAAGTTCCTGGCCAAAGCTACAACAGTTCAGTGCCTCCCTCCATTTACTTTACAGAGTCTTATTTATATACAGAGAGTGGAAAAGAGCTTGGAACTGTTTTCATATTTTTTTTGGGGGGGGGGCACCACTGAGAGAACTTCCTCAGCCAAAATGTATTTATTTTTGTTTATGTAAATTATATATCCTGCCTCATATCGCAGGATCTCAGGACAGAGTACGATAAAAACTATTTAACTATACAGTGGTGCCTCGGGTTACGAAATTAATTCGTTCCGCCGCGGCGTTCGTAACCCGATTTTTTTCGTAACCCGAAAAAGCCATAGGCGCTAGCGCTGGAAAGCCGCGTTTCGTGTGAAAAAGCACCGAAAAGCACCAAAAAATTTTTTCGTAAGCCGAAAAAAAAACGTAACCCGGAACAGTTTTTTCCTATGGGATTTTTTCGTATCCCGGAAATTTCGTAAGGCGGTGCTTTCGTATCCCGGGGTACCACTGTATAGAACAATTTAACATACTACAAATAATTTAAGCAGACTAAAAGCATTACTAAACCATTCCAAAGGTTAAAATGAGGCTGTTTAAAACCTGGTAATATGGTTTCAGACAACCTAAAACTATGCACATATATACATATGGCTAAAGGAGAGTTGTTGTCTAGGGGTGGGAAGAAAACTAAAGCAAATCTTTAAAGAAGAATGTATTTTTGAGCGCTGAAAAACCTCGGTGAGTAGAGTCCTGGACTGATGAAAACATTTGTAGTTTGGGACATCTGCACAAAATTAACATTGTTTTGCACAGGAAACATCATTTTCTGTCCGGGGGGAAGAAGAAGACATTTCAGCAGAGAAATATTATTTTCTGTGCAGAAAATGTTGCTTCTTTTCCAAGAAAATGATGGCTCTTTTCAGATAAAACAACTACATGGGAATTTTGCATAGAATAAGTCCCAAACTGCAAATAGGGAAACAAAACAGCCTTTTTAAAAAAACACTTCCTTGTACTAGGAAGAAAGTTAACTGACATTGTGTGTTGCTTCCTTTGAGAAGAAAATTAGCTAAGAATTACCTTGCTATTATTGTCTGAAGAATAACTTTTCCAAAGCTCTGATTCCACTGTGTGAAGAACAACTGGGGGAAATTTAGTCCAAAGAGTAAATTTTCCAAAGCTCTAACTGTGGGCTTTAGGAAAGGCTTTAGCCCACTGTGAAGCTTCCCATATATGTATGCCCAATAAAGTCTAAATGGATATAATCTATGGAATATTCTGTCCCATTCACTTCATGGTAATATGACAGTGGCTGATGGCCTGACGTGTCAAGCAGCTATTGGGTTACAGGTGGGTCAGAGAGGATGGCAAAAAGAGTCAGTATTATTTTTGCTGTGTTTTTCAGAATTGTATTGGCCTCCTAGGGCCCTTTCAAACTATATAAAGACAGCACCATGATTCTACTCTAACTGTTGCTGTTCTATCCTATCAAACCAGGAATATGCATTTTAATCATAGAATCATAGAGTTGGAAGAGACCAGTCCAATCACATTCTGCCATGCAGGAACTCTCAGTCAAAGCACTCCCAATAGATGGCCTTCTAGCCTCAGTTTGGAAACCTCCAAAGGAAACTCAATCACTCTCTCAGGCAGTTTACTCCGCTGCCTAAACTAT
The DNA here is from genome assembly GCF_019175285.1 of Sceloporus undulatus. Taxonomy (NCBI): domain Eukaryota; kingdom Metazoa; phylum Chordata; class Lepidosauria; order Squamata; family Phrynosomatidae; genus Sceloporus; species Sceloporus undulatus. The sequence continues at coordinate 328,226,082 of NC_056523.1, read as the reverse complement.
TCTTACTGTCAGGGAGTTCTTCCTAATGTTGAGGTGGAATCTCTTTTCCCAAGGTTTGAATCCATTGCTCCAGGTCCCAGGTCCACCTCCCCCCCCATTCTGGACTTTGCCGCCATGGATACCAAAGAACTTGGGATATTCACCATTGGAGACAACGGGGGCTTGCCATCCACGGATGCTTAAATCCATGGATGACAAGCCCTCCGATAAGGCCCCACTGTATTTGTTAGTTAGGTTAGTAAACTAAAGTTTAATAAAGTTTGAGAGTATGTATTTTCCCTGGAAGAAGACTAACCATCCATTATGAAGCCAAGCCCTCCCTCCAGTCCATCTGCCTTGGTCGAGGCCTCGGAGGTTGAGAGGAACTGCTGGACCTCTTACCCTTCCCCTCCACCACTCCCTTCTCCTTCTGTGTCATGTCTTTTTAGATTGTAAGCCTGAGGGCAGGGAACTGTCTAACTAAAAAGATTGTATGTACAGCGCTGTGTAAATTTACAGCGCTTCATAAATAAAGGTTAATAATAATAATAATAATAATAATAATAATAATAATAATAATAATAATAATAATAATGTTCCCAAAGGCTTGTGTGTAAAATTGGAAAATCTGGCATCTCTTTCTAACAATCATCATGGAAGCACTTTGGGAAAAATACAATAGATCGTCATCAGGAATCTACAGATCTTTAGGTAAGTAATCTTGTGTTTTCCATTGCTTCCAATACAGATCAGAGGAATGTGTGAGTTGGCTATCAGAGTTATTGTTTATGATGGCCACATGCTGTACCCAGGATAAGAACAAGGAGGTGAGCCATGTTGAATCAGACCAGCATGCTCTGTGAACTTGGATGACCATTTTGTTGCTTTTCAGTGAATCGCTGGCCAACCAGTTGCCTACAGGAAGCCCACCACCCAAACATAAGTTCTCCTGCATCCTTGGGCTTCTGTTTCCAAATAAATGATAAGCAGAGCATCCTACCACTGATATTCAAGGTGGTATATATCCATCTTAACTAATAGCCATTGATGATTATGTCCTCCATGAATTTATCCTGTCTCCTTTTAAACCAATACAGCTTGTCATCCATAACTATATTATGTGGCAATAAACTGTACAGCTTAAATTATGGACCCCATGGAGATTCCTTACTTTTATCTGCACTAAATCTGCCCTAGATTGGTTGGGGATGATCCCAGCCTCTAGTATTACACATAAAGAAAGGAAGATTTTTCTTATCCATTATCTCCACATCATGTTTTATGTCTATCACTCTCTCTTTTCCAAGCAAAAGATCCTTGTACAGTGTACCATTTCTTCCCAGGTCTCTTCATCAGTCTGGCTGGTCTTTTCTGCCCCTTTCCAAATATGCATTTCTGAAAAGCAATGAATGGAAGAGACTATTGCATTCATGTCTTGTTCATGGATGTAAGGCACCTAGCTGATCAGAATGAGAAACAGAGTCCTGTTCTGTTCTATTCTATTGTCAGCATACTCTGCCCTTTTCTTTAGAGTCCTTTAGTTGCATAGTACTTCATGGCAGAAGTTTAGACTAGATGACCATTAAGTTCACTCCAGTTCTAAGATTCTGTGATTTTCTTCCACAAGCTCAGGACAACTTTCAGAATAAAGAAAGAATTGCAGGTTTTAAAAAAGTAGCTAAAAGAAGTTAGGATTAAAATAGCATTTAATTGTCCACAGAGTTTAAAACTATTTGAAACACTGATTTAAAAAATAAATAAATGAAGTACAACACCCTAAAAACTCCTTGCTCTTATAAAACAATCTGTTCACCAAAGTGTTGTAGAATAAAAAGACCTTCTCCTACCAATAAAAGAACAGTAAAGGGAGGAAAGGCAGCCTAACCTCTTGAAGAACTGAGTTTCAGAGTGTGGAAACAGCCACAGAGAAATCTTCTCTTTTGTTTCCACCGAAACTACCTGGGAGTGGTGAAATTGAGAGAAAGGCTTCTCCAAAAGAACTAAGAGCTCAGGAAGGTTCTTATCGAGAGATACAATCTTTCAGACAGCTAGGCCTTTATAACCAGCACTTTGAATTGTTGGGTTCTGGATTTGATAGACCTTCAGCCTATTCCAGTAGACCATTCCTTGATGGTAGCTCATTTCATACTCTCATGAAACCAAGGCTGAGATCCTACATCATGCTTGCACTGTACAACTTTACAGGCATGGAGCTAAGTAGTGAGAGTCAGATTAATATAATGGTTTGAGAATTGTACTATGAATCTGAAGATCAGAGTTCAAATTCTTGCTCAGCTAAGGAGGCCCACTGGATGACTTTGAGCAAATCACATTTTCTCAGTCTGAGAAGAAGGCAAAAATAAACTCCCTCTCGACAAAACCTGCCAAGAAAACCCCATTATAGGTTTATTTTAGGGTCATCATAAGTCAGAAACAACTTGAAGGCACACAAAAAGTTAAGCAGAGGTCGTTGATACTCCACCCTTCTTCTGAATAGCCATATAACTGAATTTTTGTCCCACTGTGCAAGAGGGAATGTGAAATATCTTTTTCTGCAATCTCAGTGAGTCAGGTCATGCACTGAAGGCACTGATGAATAGTTACATCGCATCTGAGATTGATGGAACTCCACTTGTGCAATTATGAACTGAACATGGACATTACACAAATGGCCAAAAAAGATATTGTGGCATGCATAAAAGATGGTAGATATGTACAGAACACCAACACGATGTCAGCTGAAGGCAAACTGCACCTATCCAGGGTTTCATGTAACCTGGAGCAGTAACGGGCTTGGAAAGTGTCTGAGCATCATAGTTTCTACAGCATTTGCAAGACTGGCTATCAGATATCCTCACAACTTTTAAAACCAACACTGACATGGACACAGATATTGAAGCAACCCATTCCAGTGATTTGTTTGTCGCCAAATGTTATAGTGTACCCCGAACAGTTCAGATTCACATCTAAGAAAGGGAAGGGAGGTTGAATCTAAAGTGAGGGTTTATGCAGCAGGAATGTGTTCTTTGAGATGTATAGCTAATGTCTACGGTTCCCTTCTCTGAGTCACTGAAAAAATGTGACACTCAAATAGGAATGTGGAAATCATACCCCTTTGAAGAAAAGCTGCTTCCTTTCCTCAACCTATTTTTTTTAAAAAGAAACTTCTATTCATCATCATCTCTTCTTCAAACCAGAGCTCATAATAATAATAATAATAATAATAATAATAATAATAATAATAATAATAATAATAA
>NC_056523.1:328209751-328222836 GCF_019175285.1 Sceloporus undulatus | reverse complement strand
TAATTTCACTATAGTACCCAGAATCCCATCAGCCAACATCGATATTGACTATGAGTGAGATCGGGGGAACTGTAGTCGGGGGGGGGGGACTTTTTATAGCTCTGCTTGTAATGACAGATTGAAGAACTTGTAGAACTGACGATTCTTTCAGGGTCACCCAAGTGTTGTATTCTGGCCTTTGAACCTGATCACATAAACAGCTTCCCACTGCAGTCCAGGCATTACATAAACTGAATGTTCCAGGGGCGCTAGTGAAAGACACTAGTTGTCTACCCCAAGTAACTCTGATAACACATGAGATATCAATCCCAAAGTACTAGAGTAAGACACCAACAAACCATACTGGACAACTAAAACAAGGCCGTTCAAATGATGTGAGACAACCAAAGAAGGGACCAGCATGCCTACAAAAAGTGAGTTGCTAGAGAAAGAGTAGTTAGAAGACTGTGATGACTGCAAACCACCCCATGCTGAGATTTACAGGACTCTAAGACCATCGCATAGCTTATTGCAGATAGTTCTGTTCCTTCATGAATAATAGCTTGCATAACCTGTTCAAATGCACCATCTTGATCGATAGGATGCTACAAACTACAGCTGTTCTCCAAAAGTGTGAAGTTTTATTGAACACACACACACACACACAAAACATTGCCTGCAAATGCATTCTACCTTGGATCAGGGTTGGGAGCTGGATTACATTGTTGTTCTCATCTTCTGCCTCATCTTGTTACTCCCCCTGCACACTGATAATGAGGTGGAGCTGGGGGGGGGGGTTATAGTAACAAGAAAGCCAACCTCTGCCTATTTTTGTTCCCTTCCTCACAAAAGAAACTGCTGCTTAACTGAGGCTGCTAGAAGAGCTTTGGAATGACATCATCCTCTCGTGTCTGCGGTGAAACCAGACCCTCCCCAAAAAAGGTGCCAAAAGAAAAGGAAAGAGAGAGAGAGAGAGAGAACGAACTGCATTGCTTTCTAAAGGGCAGGAGAGCAGCAGTGCTGGAAAACACAATCAGTTGTCAAGAGGTTCACCTTGCAAAGAGTTTCCGGTTCGTATACAATCTGCTCAGGGAGAGAAGTATCTGTGCCTCATGCCGCACTTCCAGGGAGCACTTCAAAACATCTTTAGTTTATCATATTATTAGAAGCAATCGATGCGATTAATATTACATGTGGGCAATTTGGTAAATTCCACGTCCCCTCCCTTCAAAACATTACCAGCAACATTCATTTTATATATATACACACAAACACATACGTTCTGGTGAGCTTGGTCAACCAAATTATTGATACAATTAATAATGTATAGCTAAATTCTTTTGGGATTAGACTCCTCGCCCCTTTTAAAACACTCTCCGATCCTTAAAGAAAGATCGATGTGTTTCTTGCCACAGGTAGCCCTCAGTGCTTTCATCCTCACCTCACCAACATTCCTGAGCTAGTAAATTCCATCCTTCATATTTTTGAAATCTCAGGAACATTCCTGGCCAAGAAATAGTCAATTGAAGCTTTTCAAGATGGTGAAATGCAACTGAGAGATTCCAACAAATGATGGGCATTTTGATTATGCCCTACCTGTTTGTTTGTTTTTTAAATATGGTTGTTTCCATTAGCTGGAGACTGATATAAATGCCACCCTACAAGAAAAAGCCCAAAACCAACAAAGAAAGGAGTCTATGGAAGAGTTGCACACTGCACTGTCAAGGTCCATGACAATTGTAAAGGATGGGAAAGAAGATCTATAAATATATACATGTCTTTTCTATACATGTGTGCCTAGATGCTCCATCTGTGTCTGGATTTTGATGCAGAGATGGAGAAGGAGAGAGAAATTTGCCTTTGGAACAGTTAATGTCTACAGTCAGACTTCAGATGTTCTATCTTCTGCAGCCGATGTTTTTTTCTCAAAACATGCTGCTGCAGAAAAGCTCGTGTGAAGGTTCAGATAGCCCTAACATTGTAAAACTGGGCAGGGAAGCTTTGAAATGATTCCTTTTCCCAGGCCCAGACACAGTACATGAGGAAACCAGACATGGATTAATTAGGTGTGACTGTATCATTAAATTAAGATAATGAACAAACAGCTACGTATCACATTCAACCTGGCATGTAAGGCTTTCCAACAGCCTTCAAGTCACCTGCCACTTCTATATAGGGCTAAACCTGAGCCGTTAGCTTCAAGAATAAGTGAAATATCAACCCACTTATACATTCCTTTGCATAAGTATCATACAGTGTAGACAGGTCAATTGGAAAACTCATGTGAAAATAAACTAGTAAATCTTTTATAGATACACATATACATTCTACATATTTAGCTGCTTGTATCTCTGCAGATACCAACTATGGTACACAGCCCCTCCCGTCCTCAAAAGCTTTCGTACAAAAGGAAAATGAAAAAACGCAACCCGTAGTTATCTTCTAACATTCCAAAAAATAATGAGAATGGATTAAACAGGCATGCAGGAGAAAGACTTATTGATTGCAACATTGTGTTGAAAGATAACATTATGTCATGCCCAAGAGTTAAAAGATCACACACAGTAAATATTTCTGTAAAACCAAGTTTCTAAAGTGAGTTGTGGGTTCTTAAATGCACATAGAGAAGAAGAAGCTACCCCGAATGATATTAAATTCAGATTCATTCAGGGATGAAGGCTGAAGTTTATATACTTATAAATGTGTCATGAAAATGATAACAAAAATGCCTGAAAACTTAATAAATTATGTGTTGCCAGTGCTTAATATATTCTAGAATCCCCCAAATGTTATGGCTGTTGATATTGGTATGTGAAGGCTGACAATCCCAGGCATATTTTGTGAACGTCCAAAACGTCTGAGAGATGCAACACTAGTCAGTGTTGACAATCTCCACACTTTGTACATTGTGGACTGCAGCCCTAGCTCTGCTTACCTGAGCGTAAATGCTTACTGAACTAAATGGGGCTTACTTCTAAGTAGACACATAGAAATTTGCAGTGCTACTGTTATAACTGGGCAACCCTATGCACATATCGTAGCCCTAGATAAATATTTTGCGGGCACCTTTATCTTCCTGTAATTCCATTTTTATCAGGTACTTCCCCATTCTACCAAATGTTTTCTACATAGGTAAAGACTTTGTGTGACCTGTTCTGAACAGCCTCTTCTGAAGAATTTTCTCAAAAGTAGCTTTCTTAGCCCATTGCAGCAAAAAACAATTTAGGAGTCTTCTGGTACTTTAAAAATTAGCCATTGCCATAATAACATTTGTTGGTCTTTTTAAGAAAAGGAGAGGGAAAACATCTCATATTCACTAACCATCCTGGAATTTAACCATTTGTATCATTAGTTGCATGCTTGCTGTAGAGAGGCATTGAATATATTTATGTGATCAAGTGACTCTATATATTGTGATATTTACAGATAATCTAAATCTGCAAATCTACCTATTATGTTCATGTCACTGGAATACTGTCTATAAAAGGTAATATTTTTTGCAAAATAACTGAAACTCCATGCATGCTTTTCTTGCAAAATGCACATTTAATTAAAGTTTGGGTTTTTTCCCCCTAGCTTGATTTAAATTGTAGAGGGAAAAAGATGCCAGAAAATGAAGTTACAGGGAGTTATAGATTTAAATAGTCTGGGGTTTTGTTTTGTTTTTTGCTCTGTAATTATTGTTTCTTTGTTAACGTATCCACTATTTTCAGCTTGGCTTTAATTTGGTTCCTGCAACTTGAAACTATCTAGAAACAGTGTCCACTGTTTGAGTTGCTAAACAAGGAAATGGTTAAAGTTTAAGCAAAGGTTGTCCATCCTAATCTAAGGATGGAGGGAGGAGGAATAAAGATCGAAACTGGTATGCCTCATTGGCCGAGCTGTCGGATATTTGTAATGCATCTGAAGGCTTTGTTACTAAGATCCTGCTAAGTATCTTTAAAACCTTTGATCTGTAGTCAGTCTTAACAAAGGAGACAATTAATTAAAGCCAAGCATCTTGCAATAAAGTTACGTTGTGGTCAGTTTATATACCCTGTCCAAGGCTGGTTCATGGGCGTCACTGTCAATTAAAATCTTGTTGGAGTCCAGTTCATTATCATTTCCCCCCTCCTTCACCTTGATCAATATTTTTGGCTGCTGTGTCTTGACAAACCTAACACAATGTCTATATCTATATGTGTCACCATTCATTTCACTAGCTGATTATGATTTATTTTTAGCTGCTCCATACGGTCGGGCACTTTATTCGAGAGGCTTTGAGTTGTCATCCGTCTTTATTTTAAGGAGCCGCAATAATAAGACTTCTCTGTCTCTGTCTCTCTCTGTCTCCCCCCTCTCTGTGTCAGTTGTATATAATGAATGCACAATAAAAACCACATTCATCCCCAAGTTGCATCCTAGCAGTTGCACCAGACAACAAAAACAAACAAATGCAAAGTCCAGAATGTCACCTTTTCTTTAGTTCATGCCAAATACTGCGGCAACCAGCAAGCTGAACATCATTTCAGGGTGTCTGGGATCCCCCGAGTTTCTGCCAGTGTCTAGTGTTACGTTGGTTTATTTGCATGGATATTGACGTAAGATGGGAAAAGTTCTGGGCAAGGTTATTGGACAAGCAGTCCCATAAGAATATTCTTAACACGTATTTTTTAGTCTAACCAGTTACATAATGTAACAAATGCAATCTTTCCCTACAGATTCACCATCTTGTTCAAACTAAATTCATGGTGGATTTGACTGACCTCATCTAGGTAAAATAGAAAACAAAATAATTTAAACGTTTCTAATTTCTGAGCATCGATCAAATTCGTAGCCACATACAAAGCAGAAAACAAAGGCCGCTAAAGGCAGATATTTCTACAAACAGTTGACTCAGTTAGATTCTGTTATCATTTGATCTAAACTCTTATCCAAAGCTTTTCTAAACATACCAAAAGTCCTTATTCACAAGCCCCAACTAGTATAATACCAACCACATGCAAAGCCCAAAAGAAATATGGGGTTTCTCTGCAAGAGATCCGTAATCTCCCCAAGGAGTCGACATCTGATCCAAAGAATTAAAATAGGTGGCATTAACTGAAGTTAGAGCAAATCTTACCATCTGTTTGGAAAAGGGAAAGCTGGAAACTACAATATATAGCATGCTTGTTAGCAATTCAGGGTATAATCAGACAAGCTGCTGAGGTGATGACTAACAAAGTGGCACCATCACTGAGTGAATCTGGTAATGTTCCCCATTTACATGAATTCTCACATCACACACATGTAATGCAATTTACAGCTACATTCCAGAACTCCATTGAAATTTGTGTGAGATAGGAGGCGAGCTTCAGTTTCTAGATGCTTCTGTGACATCACAGTATTCAATCCAATGTGACTGAGCATCATACTTGCTCCTCACCATGATGACTACACAACTTCATCTGGTAGCTTAAGATGGACAAGGTGAGGACCTTCATATTTTCACATTCAGGAAGACCATCTTTGGATTATTTTCTCTCTCTCCTTGCTTAAATGACCTCTTAAACCTGAGCCATCAAGTAATGAAATATCAAAAAATGAATGTGAGTCTGAGTCAAGCATGAGTCTTACATTTGTATACATGACAGAGGATTATTCTAAGGAATTAAACTGTGATGCATTTCATATCTTTGTCCAGTCAACAAGGACAAAATCTCTACTAAGTGTAGAATCAATACTGGGCGGAAGTCTATGAATGTGGGTTTAACAATCACCTAAATGACCTCATAGGAACTGATCGTGCCTCTTCTTTCCCCATCTCCACTTTCTTTTGATCTGGATCAATCGCACTCTAGAGCTCTTTCTTAGGAAACAGTTCATTTCCTTTGGAATGCCTAGACTTTCTATGAGGATGGGGGAAAGGCCTCAACATCCACAAAGTACACTGGATATTTAGAAACAAGAACAAAGCCAATAACACCCCCTGTCTGTGCATGTGCACATACACACTCATTCATAAAGAACAGGAGCATTCCTGTTGGAGAATATTACTGCATCTCTCTAGCAAGGAAATCATGACAGTTCTTCAGCACTTTCTCCCAGATATTTCAGAACTCTGCTTTATTTTCAGGTTTAACACTCAACTACCAAAGGAATATGAACCATATCCTACCAACTATCCACCATAAACAAGAGACAGAATATCTTCCTCACACCACCACCATTGAGACACAGTACTTATTCATTTTGTCTGAAAAAATTTCCTCCATTTTGGACAATTATTGCCAGGTCTCTTGTATAGCTTGTATTTTGTATTGCTTTTGTTCCTGCTGCTGTGGTTGTTACAAGTTACATCTCCTTAATCCAAAATGTTTAGGACTAGAAGTGTTTTGGATTTTGAAATATTTGCATACACATAATGAGATATCTTAGAGACAGGACCCAAGTCTAAACACAAAATCCATTTGTTTCATATATAACTTATCCACAACCTGAAGGTAATTTTATACACAATATGTTTGATAAGTTTGCGTATGAAACAAAGTTTCTGTACACTGAACCATCTGAAAGCAGAGGTGTCACTATGCCAGCCACTCATTGGGGAAATCTTTGGGTTTTGGATTTCTGGATCAGGGATACTCAACCTGCAATATGATTAGTGAACAACAACAAAACACAAACTTGAAAATAAATCATCTAGAACTTCATTATGGGTAAAAAGGCCAAAGCCTTGTTATAGTGTGGTTGCTGTTGTTTTAATATTTGACAATCTGTTAGGTATTAGAGCAGGAAGGCTTTCTCCTAAAGTCTAATGGACTGGGCATCTGCACTGTGGAAGTTTCCACAAAATAAAAATAAGAATTAAAGAAGTTCTCTGTCCCTCAGCAACCCCTGGAGAAGATGCCTCTCTTGGAAAGTAGATCCATATGATGATCCTAACTGGAAGGATTTACATGAGAAAAAGGATTGCCTGAACATATCCGGGAGAAAGCCTGAAATGGCCATCCTCTGCAGCCAATTGCTGCAGTGATTATGTACCTACGCATTTATTTTCACAATCAGAATAGTCATCCCTTGCTGTGTCTACAACCATGCACCTTTAATACTAGCTTCCTTTTTTATTCCCTTCCACATATGGCAGGGCTATTGTCAAATCTCTTCTCTGGTCGACTCATGCCGTTCTGTCAATTTTACTCACAAAGAAACAAGGGAAGTCCAGTTCCCCCCCCCCCAGATATTTCCCTCAAAGAATCCAGAGACACTGTGGTGCAGGTTATTGCAGAATGACACACTTACAGTTGGCCCTCCGTGTCCATAGATTCAACCACGGTTTGAGAATATTCAAAATAATATGTGAACTCCCAAAAGCAAACCTTGTTTTTGCCACTTTATATAAGGGTTACCTTTTTACTACATCATTGTATTTAATGGGGCTTGAGCATCCATGGAGTTTGATAATCACATGAGGTCCTAGAACCAAACCCCAGCAGATACCAAGGCCCACTGTGATTTAATTTATTTCCCCTATGTTCCACGTACGTTTCCTGGACTAGGTTCAAAGGAAACACACAAGTGAATGTCCTTCTATTTTGTTTGTCTATCTGTCTGTCTCTCCCTCAGCCTTCTAAACCCTCTTTGGAACAATGAATCTTATGAAGAATTACGAAGTTGCTTATTCAAGGATGAAATAGCAGGACAGCTTATTTCTTAACCTGGAAACGTCACCACAACCAGCAGGTCCTAAAAGGAGGGAATTTACTTGAGGGATTATGATGGAGATGAATAAGAAGATGTTAGAGGAAACAGTCTTCATCTCAAAGACTATAAAAATATCTTAGTTTTCACTGTTGAATGGATGATAGATATTCATTTGTGACTCTGAAATGCACCTGTCTCTGTATTCAACTGTTTTGTGATTAGAGGGAGAAAGGCATATGTCTTTCTTTCTTTGCCATAAATTGAATAAACGGTGGCTTATGGGTTTAATCACTGGTTCTTCCAGTTCCAGTAGAATGTTTCTTTTTTTGCACTTTGATCCTGGTGTGCGTGTGTGTGTGCGTGTGTGCGTGTGTGCGTGTGTGTATGCACACATATTCCCTCCCAGAAACCCAATCTGGATTACAACCCTACTAAAGATGAAGCGTGTTGCTTTCAGTCACACAAGCCTTATGTTTCAATTATGGAGGCATTTATTCAACACCTGTATTTAGCCGTGTCCCTTTTCGAGTACATTTTCATTTCCCCGAGTCTTTTTTATCACTCCGTACAGTGCATCCTAATTTAACAATCATTGCACTTCTAAATCTCACAGCTAACCTGAAAACTGATATTGCACCGAGGCTGAACAAAGCTTTAATTCACATCTGTCTTTCTCACTCTGACTTCTTTCTAATAAAAGAGACTATCCTGAATTGGATAATTTGTGGACTTAGAAGACCAGGTGTTTTGAGGTCTGAAAATGACCTGTGATATTGAGAAGAGATACAGCCAATAGTTGAAATAAACTCTTCCCTCCTCCCATGACTTATTTCTGGCTATGTTTGCTTATTGGATTTGTTAGGTTTGGCCTTTTCTTGGTGGTAAGGGAGACCACATCCCACTGTCTTGGTGATGGATGAGGACACTTCTGCATGAGCTGTATTGCTTAGAAGAGGTTTGAAAGGACATGCTATCTTTCAGGGTAACAAATGTCTCATCGCTTATCATCCCTCTCACAACTCTCCTCTTTTTAAGTGCATTAAAGCCCATGTTTTGTTTGTTTTTTGCAACATCTTACTAACAGATCTTGCCTGCCTTCCTAGGAAGAGTATTCTGAAAAGTTGGCATATTTTGTTAAAGCGCACTGTGGACCCTGGGTATGAATCAAAAAGATGGATAGTGGGGGAAATACTCTTAAATTCACTTGGGACAGTCTTCTGTTTTGATTCCATTAATTTATAAATATTAGGCTTCAATGCCACTTAATTGATCTTAAATTATTTCCAAAGATAACGCATAATAAGATGTCTGTCCTGAGAGCAGTAACCTTAATCCCTCTGAGTAAGTCAGACCTTGAACAGGCTCCACTACACTACACTGATGGGGTGGGGAAAATTATGAATGAATGATTGAATGAATGGGCAGGGTGTTTGATGAGTTGACTTCTCTTGCATGCTTGTGTGCATGTTCCAAGAATGGGTGGGGGGTTGTTTGTGCCTCCCAGTTTTCTGTCAACTGAACAAAACCTTAACATGGGTCACATTCCTTATCGACCATCTTCTTTCTCCAGAAACAACAATGATAAACCACATAACAAGGCACTAAAAAATCTAAGCTGAATCACAAATGAGCATGCACGGATCATATTTTGTCAGGACTTTCCATAGATATACGATCCATCCATCTTTCTAGTACCTTGCTGAGGAGCCTGGATGTTCATAATGTACCGAGGGAGTTTTGCTTCACATTTCAAAACTAGTTATGTCCAGGTTTTCTCTCCACATACTGACAACGCAGTCCTATGCACAACTGCTTAGAGGAAACGTCCATTGAGCTAAATGGGACTTATTCCCAGGTGACTGTCAATAAGGTTGTGGCCTGAATAACTGTATAAGATTCTTTGATCAGACCAAAGAACAAACAAATCCTGAACTCAACATATACACACACAAACACACAGAGTTGCACCTTGAATGCACAAAATAGGTTTTAATATAGTGACCCACAGCCCTAAATCATGATAATCTAACAATTTTCAAAGATTCTTTGTAAGCTCGATCCATAAAACCAATGCTCCCAATCATTCCTTAAGGTAAACCAGTGAGACAAATGCCTACCTAGGTCTATGAATAAGAACTAGGAGAGACGTAATTTGTTCTCGGATCACCTACAGAAAACATCTTTCTTTCTACTACACAATGCATACATAGAATTAGTGGATGTAGGCATGGGACACTAAAAGAAAGAAGGAAGGGAGGGAGGGAGGGAAGGAAAGGAGGAAAAATGAAAATATATATATTCTATTCCCCTCCTTTCTTTTCTTCTTCTTCTTCTTTTATACTAGTTCTTGATTGAAAGGCAATCAAGGAAAGAGATGGGGAGAGGGAATGATAAGCTAAATACGACCCTATTTCTCAAAGCCCTGCCATGCTTTTTTGACTTTACAGTAATTAATCGCCAGTAGCATGCAAATCCCCCACTCCTGGCAAGTAGGTAGCCAGAGGCACATTTTTACAAGGATTAGTTAATAAATCTGTGTCGTCAACAGAGGAGTTCAGACTCTTCTGGGATGGGCTAAGTAAGGCCAAGTGTGTTAGCCCTGGGTGCCTTTGGAAACCATAGTAAATCTTCCAACCATGTCACAGAAATAATGAGGGAGACTGGTTTGGCTTGGTAGCTCTTGGTTAGCCTCTCCGCTGTGAGAGATTTTCTATACACATGAACTTGGTTACTAACCAACCTTTACACTTAAGCAAATCAGGCTGAGGGGCTGGCACATTGACATTAGGACAGGTTTTTTTATTTTAGGATTTTGCTTTCAAATGTATCAAGATGCAGTGAAGGGAAAGTTAAGTGTGTCTTTGGAAAGACTGTGTCCTAACCCTGGGAAGGTAACTCTGAAACCTGGAGACCAGGACTGAGATATAATGTATACTAAGAAGCTCGGGTTCCGTACAGTTTTGAACAGAGCCCACATAATGCAGTTTAGTGTGTTTTTATGAGGCATCCTACCCCTAGAGATCTGGGCAGGTCACATGAAACATGCAGTGAAACAGTCAAAAAATAAAATTAGAATAAATAAGTGATTCAATAAACCTCTTTCCTTGCCGAAATGTTAACTCCTGGCTGCCCAAAGTCAGACAAAATAGAAATCTCTGTATCTATTACAATCTTAAATTATTTATTCAGGACTGTTGTCATAACTAGACTGTGACAATGCAATGTGCGGATGATTCTCATATACTATAATAAAAAGAGTGTTGAGTTCGACTAAATTAAAAATAGATCTCTGAAGCAGATGTATCTCCTAATTTTGTTTCCCTGTCAAGTGCTCTCCTGACAAAATGTCTATACTATAGAGAGGATTTGATAGAAACTTTCCATGTTTGGAGGGGGGGGGGGGGAGAGAATGACACCTCCCAAAACCCAACCCAAAGCTGCTGGAACAAAACAGCTATACCTCTTTTATTTAAGGACCCCACCTTCTGTAAATGATATGTAAAAAGCTTGAATGGATGGAGTTTAAAAAAACAAATAACACCCCATAACTGTTTTCTGCTTTGTACGGAATGCAGAGGAGAGTTGTTGCAATGGGTTTAAGGGGGGGAAAGGACCTCAACACTCCCATGCCATCCCCAAATTTCTCATGTGTACGTGCTCTCTTTCTGCCCCCTACTCCTCTTTGACCCCGATTCTTCCCCTTTAAAATAAATAAATAAATCAACTTTCTCTTTGCATCTCCATCCCCAAGTGGATTTAGGGGGGTTTGGGTCAGATCCCAAAGGTTGCCATTAACTTTTTGAAGGTGTACTGTTGGAGGGGAAGGCTGCAGAAAAGGACTAGAGGAACCCTCCCATCATTGGTATTGCTGTTTGGGATTCCAGCTTGGAAAGCAAATCTGCTGGATGGTTTCCCTTCCTGCTAGGTAAACACACACACTCATTATTATTATTTTTTGGTCTTCCTTATCGAAGTCCCAGATAACAGGCTATCTTAACAGCATCCTGATAGCAGGCTCTTGTCTAGATCCAGGCTGTCTCCTCTCCTGAGCGATTGGGGCAGAGAAAGGGAGACAAAGCAGCCCCAGGAAGAGGAGCCAGAGCGCAGCCAAGAGAGTGAAGTGGAGTTCTCCAGGGCCAGCCTGGCTCTGGTTGCCTATTGCCCAGCCCCTGGGCACCTCCATCACCTCCCAACTCACTGACTTGGCTCCCACTTCCATGCCAAAGCCACCCAGACACCCTTTGCTTGCCTTGCCTTCCTACACGCTTCTTTCCCTCCTCTTCCCTCTCAGGCATTGCAGAGATGGATGGTGTGTGTGGGGGGGGGGGAGGGAGACAAGGGATGAAAGCAATATAAATCCCCCTCCACCAACCCAGTCTCAACATCCCCTAAATTCAAGTGAGAATAAATCCCCTTCCACCAACCTCAATCTCAACACTCCCTAAATTCAAGTGAATAAATTCCTTACACTAACCCAACCACTGAACACAACACCACCCAAATTCAAATGAGGATAGATCCTTCTCCACCAACCCCAGTCTCAACACACACAATCCCCAAATTCAAGTGAACCAGGAAAGAAAGAAAGAAAGAAAGAAAGAAAAGACTGGTCCCAGAGCAAAGCCACCGATCCTCTTTTGAAAAAGGAGAAAGTTCCTTTTAGTTCCCTTCTCTTGCTTTGGACCAAACCCTTTCCTTTCTCTTCTCTCCCAAGTGGGGGGCTTGTAACACCACAATACTTCATCTGGAGGTTTCTCCTAAAATCCCCCTTCCTTCCTTCCTCCTTCCTTCGCATATCAAATCCCCCTCTTCTTTCTTTCTTTCTTTCTTTCTTTCTTTCTTTCTTTCTCATTGTTGCTTGCTTGACTTGAGGCTTCTCTATCCGGCAGTGGCTTCTTTGCAAAGGCTCAAAAGAGGAGGGAATAATAACCCTAATTTTCTCTCCCCCCCATCCTCCAACACAACACACACACACACACACACACACCACAGAGGCATAGTAAAATTGAGATGGTAAGGGCTCCTTCCTTGCCTAGCCCAACAAAAACGGCTCCAAAGCGCCCGCAACGCCTTTTCAGCACCATCCTCCGCTGGACAGCTCCTGCTCCATGCAACCCTATGGCTCCCGCGCGGTCCTGGGCATTTCAGTTGCGCGGAGAAAGGGAGCACCGATGGGTTTTTGTTTTGTATTTTGTTGAATGGCAGCACAGCTACCCTGGCATGCTCCCTTCCCCTGTTTGGACTTGCCGACTCCATCCTTTCATTTTTCTTCTCCACTTTAAAGACACCCCCTACCCCACTCACCCAGCCACCCTAACAGCTGGAGTCAGTCCCAGTCCAGAAGAGATCCAGGCAAGCCAGCCCGAGGAAGGCTCTCCCCAGCTGGTAGGAGGTAAGCCCATCATCCCCACCACCTCCTTCAAAGACTAGCGTTCACCCTCTTC
>NC_056523.1:328134288-328205869 GCF_019175285.1 Sceloporus undulatus | reverse complement strand
AATGTTGACCACAGGGTTTTTAATATATATCTATATATTTAAAAGAGAGGTTGGGGGGCGGGGGAGAGAAAGCCTTTTGCTTCCTTCCCCTGTCCCTCCTTTCTGCCTTCCGTCTTTATGCCATTTATTCTGGGAGGGAAAAGGGGGGAGATATTGTATTCTGGTAAACCTTTGTGGAGGTGGGGAGTAAGGAATAAGAGGGATGGAGGGCAGGGAGACAATAGCAAGCACCAAAAATGTCTTTCTTTCAGCCTTTCTGGAAGAATTCTCTTTCTTTTGCTTCCAATGGTCCTTGGTAGTAACCCCCCCCCCTTCTATATCCCAGCTCTAAGAGAGTTTGGGGGAAATATTTGGGGTGCATTGTGGTTTTTTCGGTGTGTGTGTGTGTGTGTGTAATATTTGGATAAGGTATTTTATTTTATTTTATTTTATTTTCTCTTGCCTACTGGTCTCTGATGGAGTTTCTGGCTTTGCTCAGCGACAGACCGGTCAACATTGCCGCCCCACTTTCTCAATCGGTGGCTGGTTTCCTAGTTGCTTGTAGGAACAATGCATTATAGTTAATTAAGTTGCACTGTAATAAAAGAAGTAGGATTTCTCTTCAACTCCCCCTTCCATCCCTGCACCCTGGTGGTGCCTGCTTTCCACACTGTTATTTGGAAAGAGGGGGGGGGGAAGATTGGGGGTGGTGGAATAAGAAGCAAGCGACGGATTAAAAAAATACAACATGTAGCTCAAAGCAATTTTTCTTAGCTTTAAATGAAATCTCACAGAAACATCTGGTGGCATAAGCTTCTACTACAGGCAGGGAAAATACTAGTCTAGGGAAGGGAGAGCCAACTCTGGGAAGAAAGAGGCATCTCTGCTGGGTAGATGTGGATTGGTTATTCTAGTTGTTTTAGAATTTTCTTTACACACACACACACACACACACACACACACACACACACACACCTCCATATTAACAGTTTTGCTATTTGCGGCTTTGATTATTCATGGATTTGATTAATATGTTCTCTCTAGGAATCTCTAGATCCTCCAGTGCAACTCTATGGTCAACTTTAACTAAATTTTGCACCGAAACACCTAGAGAGAATACTGCACTAAGCATTTGTAGCTCCTCCAGCACAGTCCTATGGTCAGTGTCTGTCGGACATTGACCACACAGTTGCCCCAGAGGACCTAGAGATTCCTAGAGAGGTGTCCTCTCAGGTAAAAACATAGTGTTTTCTGTTATTTGCATTTTTTCCATATTCACGGGGGTCTTGTGCCCCTAACCCTAGTGAATATGGAGGGACAAGTGTACACACACACACACACACATTCAAGTATATTTTTAAGTAGATTGCAATCTAGCCAAGCCAACATCTACCCTCCCATGTGAGTTCATGGATCTGTGTGTGGGTATGTATTTGGAAAAAAGATGGGGTGAGAGGTTTTTGGATTCATTATATGTAACAGATAGATAAATTGATTGATTTAAGGTATCTGTCTATAGCCTTCAAGGTATGGGAGGATTGTTGTTTTATGGGGAGGGGGAAGTAAACAATTGAAGGGGAGAAGTTAGGTTTAAATCTTGTGGAAATCAACCTCTTATCTCCCTCCCTTGCAATATTTCATACAAAAAGAAGCACAGCTCTTTGTACACTAGCTCTGTGAAAAGGAGGGGGGAGTCAGTGGAGTGGTTTAGGAGTGTGTTACATGTATTATTTTAAACAGAAGGGGCAGTGTTGGGGAAGGCAGGGGACTGAGGCTGCGGTCTTATGCATATTTACTTGGAGGGAAGTCCGATTTAAACACAATGGCTTTTGCAAGTGAACTTGCTTGAGAGCTGGCAAGACACTGAAATGTTGATATATATATTTTTTAAATGTCCCAGGGATACATGCCTATTCCTCAAAGTATGTATGTGTATATCTTAGAAACAAAAGAAAAGCAGAAGGCAGGGCAGGGTGGGGGGTGTCTTTTTAGATCTATCATGCATACAATTAGCTGAGACTATAAATCTCTGGACAAGTGCAAAGTTGCATACATTGCTCAGTTCTAGAGCTGTAAGCCATTAATGATGGTGTGCTTTGGGGGAGTTTCATGACTGCCACTTCTTTAATAACACAAAGATACCATTTGTACGATCATCTGAGCCTCCATGGTGGAACATAGGTTGTGTTGATATGTGATGCTTCTGTGCACAGAATCTTTGCGGTGTGGTGCTTAGAATAGTTTTACTTGAGAATGGTTGGCATCTCACCATTCTATATGAAAAGTAGGCAGTTCTTCTTTGGATGGAGGTTACCTGATGTACCTCTAGTGAATTCTAGAGTTTTTTTCAAGGTGGGCTTGGAAGTGAGAAACAGGTACAGATGGATCGGCTATCCCTTGGCAAAAAAGCCAAGTCTACATTAAAAGTTTTGTTTTGTTTTGTTCATCATATACTGTATAAGAATGAGTTTAAAGGAGAGACAGGAATAAAGAATCCCTTTTAATGTGTGTGTGTGTGTGTGTGTGTGTGTGTGTGTGTGTGTGTGAGTCTTCTTGCACAGGTGGCTTGTGGATGTGCAAGAAAGGAATGAGAGAAAGAGACAGAATGTGTGTGTGTGCATACTCACACACATAGTATTTCGGTTTATAAAATATAATATGGCAGTCAACTTTTGTAGCTACTTTGAAGTAACACAAGGCTGTGGCATGAAGGACATTATTTCTTGAAGTTGAAGAAAATGAAGAAGATTGTAATTTTGGGAGTGTTCATAGATACGATTATGCTACTAGAGTAAGGTTTTCACCCTTGAGTACTTTGGTCATTTATTGTATTATACCAAACTGAAATACGGTTTGTTATTAGACGTCAGGTGCAGAAGTGTGGTGAAATGTTTAATATCCATCCCCACTAGTTCTATCTAGCCTGGCTTTCGTCAGATTCTCTATTTCCCTATATTGTGTTGCTGGAATTAAGTTTGCATTTGACACCAGGCACTTAGTGGTTTAAACAGAAATGGGGTGGATTCCTTTTGCTGAAAGAAATTGTGGGGGAAATGTTTTGGGTTTTCTTTTCTTTTCTTTTTCATGTTGCAAAGATATTATGTGCTAGAGAGGACTTTGCAATAAATGCTGTCCAGCTCGGTTAGAAGAGCAAACATCTGGTGAAAATCGGAGTCAAACTGAAAGCCAATATTGTCCAGCAAAATGAATGGATGTTAACATATTTATATGACCATCCAGCATGTGTCCTCACAGCCCCTACTCCTCTTGCTTGAACATCAGATGAAAAAGAGCAGGCCAGTAAAAACAGGCATTCACTTGTGGAATAAGTTTTTAACTATTTCCTGTGCATATCCTAATAGTTTTTAACCTGATAGGAACTGTCTAAAGAAAGAAATGGACACCAGTAATTATGGATGTTCACTAAAACACAACGCAACTAACATAGGAAGGAGCAGTTGGAACTTGGCTTAAATAACACTGCTTTCCAAGATAACCAGCATGCCCAGTTGTGTTTAGATCCCATCTAGAATAAGCACAACACAATGTGAGTTTAACACCACCCAGAACCATACATCGGTTTTTCTTCTCTCACCCCCTTCCTATCCAGAAAAATAGAGTTGCATATATATGAGGTGAGCCTCCTTTTTTTGTCTTTGCATTATTCATTGTGTGTAAAGAACAGGTGGTCTTGGGTTTTGCATTCATAAGCCCAAATCAAATTCTCCAGACAGAGCAAATTATCAAAATGCGCCTGCAATTTCTTAATGTCTGCTGATGTTATTTTAGTTGGGAAAAATGCATTTCAGTGGATTTGTCTTGGCTTGCAGAATGTATGTTTCCACCTCCCTCTAGAATGAATAAGAAGTTTGAAGGCTGCTCGCTCTCTCTCTCTCTCTCTCTCTCTCTCTCTCTGGTGTTTGCTCTGTGTGCACATGTGAGAGAGAAAGAAAGAGAGGCATCCTTGCAGTTCCTGTGGTCTGTTAAATATGTTCATTGCCTATATACTTGGATATCTTATTCCTTAGGACAGAAATCTTGAGGGGGGGGGGGGGAACCCTGTCTCTTGCCCTATTTCTGATGCCAGAAAAGTTACAGAGAAAATCTCTCATGCAGTGCCTGCTTAACCACAAGCCTGTGGAGCTGGGCTGGAACATTGTGGGAAGGATGGAGGGAGAAAATATCATGAGATTTATTTAAGGGGGAAGTATCAGGGCTGTATAGCTATTGAGAAAAGAAAAGGAAGGTGTTTGGGGTATTATTTTGCAAGATCCTGCATTAGTTACTCTCTGCTTTTGACATTCTCTGCAAGGTGCATTCTGTACATGATGGGAGGTGATGGTACACATGGACAGAGGGCTAATCCTCCATTTGGACAAGGGTTTCAGCTACATATATTTGGCTACCACCCAGTTCATTCATGCTCCAGAGTAACTGGTCCAAATTCCCCAACCTACCACCTATATTGACTGTAGAGGCCAGTCATTGTGTTTCTCTCATGAGGACTGGGAACATGCTTTTACAAGAACTGTGAGGTCCAGCTAGGATGCTACTCTGTCTAGTTCTATGTGATGAAGGTGAAGCATATTGGTTTGGTCTTTGGCTAAGAACAAGAAAGTCAGTATACCTCTGAGATGAGCTAGCATTTCTAGCATAAGATTTTATGGACTGTAGTTCACTTCACCAGAGGCTTACTGAGTTCGTAATAGCTTATGCTAGAAATATAATTTTCCCAGCTAGTCTGAAAAAGTGCTACTGGATACTTTTGTCTTTTTATGCTAAAACAGACTAACATAGCTACTATGAAAAGTAATGTCAATTTAGGACTCTGACACATAACCCCCCCCCCCCCCCCACACACATGCTCTAACTCTCTTTCTTGACTCCCCACCACCAATGCTGTGAAATTCTCTCCCCTGCCTGCTCAAAACTGCCTTTCATGTCTCTCACCAAATTTATTTGCAAAATGAAAAATGTTGGAGTCACCTAACAGGTCTGTGGTGGCCTTACCTAACCTCAACCCCAATGGTGAATGTCTTCTTCCCAGAGTTATGGACCATCCCATGTTGTTTTGTCACATATAGCGAATGAACCTCTTTCTCTAGAGTCTTCTATTGTCTGGCTGTTGAAGATGAACAAATGTTTGTTTGTTGGCCATTCATTGGTCTTTCAGGCTATTTTCACCCTTGGACCCATTTTAGGAGGTTAGTTGAAACTGTTGGGCAGTTGGGTTGTGGAAAGTAAGCTTTCTTCAGTTTGAATTTTTGGCCAGCTTTGGGTTTGGGACTCAGAAGGGGCGCTAAAATAATTCAGATGGCTTTTAATATTTGTTTTTAAAGGTTCTGGAGAGAAGATTCTGTCTTGAAACTAGCATTGTCTCTCGTTGTCCATTTTCCTCTATACCTTCTCAGCCTCTATACAATATACAAATAGATATTGAAGGAATATTATGGGCCTTCATTAATCTCTCTTCTTCACAAGAAAACTGACTTCATAATGTTGATCTGTAATGTTGTACTGCTCAGGAAGATGAAGAACCTGTAATGACCCATCCAGGTCAATTCCTATGGCAAATATCAAATATTCCATCTGTATATGTGGCAAGATAAGCATACTTCTATGTAATAACCAAGGAATTATGGAGATAAGAGCATGGAAGCAGAAGGTGGGGGGAGAGAGATCTCATTTTCATTTTGTTGCATTTCTCTGACTTTTACCTGCATTTTCTTCTCATTCTTGTTTCATATCTGGTTGCAAGATTTGATGGATGGCTGGGGGCATGTGCATGTATATGTGCATTTTCCCAATGTGTGCGGATATGTGTGCATTTTAGCAAAGGTACACATCCCCCCCCCCAATTGCTGTGTGTGTGTTTTAACTGTGTGCGTTTTCAGCCTTTGGCAGGATATAAAGCACACCTTCTTCTGTGTCTGCTTCATTTCTCCGAAATGCACCGTAAGCTTCTCAAAGGTGTGAATTCTTGAGGCAAAGAGCATTCCGTCTCACAAGGAGTCACGGAAGGTGCAGAAAGTCTACATTTGTCAGGACTGTCAAATCCAATGAAATTCTTTCTTCATCTGAGAAAACGAAAGAGGGAAAGAGAGAGAATATTGACCTGGAATAAGGTAGCATCCAAAATTTAAAAAAGATCTGTACAGCTGCAACCTGTTTCCTGACTAGTGCACCGAGCAAGGATTTTCTTTCATGATGCTCTACTCTTGGGGCAAAGATCAATATGTATTTGGGATTGTTCCTTTCCTTTGAGGCTGGATTGTGGACTATCCTTCCCACAGAGGCATCTGGATAGTCGCAGTGTGGAAATGGCAGGATTCGCCATACCCCAGAAATACTCTTATAACTAGTTCCACTTTCAGTGGATTCTGAAAGCAATGGTGGCCAGCGATGTGTTACTTTGGGGATGAAGAATTCACTCCTAAATTCTACAGGAACTCCGTTGTGGAGCTATCCAGGGTGCTGAACACTGTCCCCGATCTTTTCTATTTGCTCCTTACTCTGAGTCAATTCTTCACTACTGTCTCCACAGCCCATCCAACTCTGCTTTCCTTTTGATCCTAACAAATAACTCTGAGAAGAAGGAGTGAGAAAGCCCAACCAAGACTGTTGCTCTTTCTTGCTGATTGGCTCAGAGCAGAAAGGGGGAACAGGTCAGCTAAACAATCTGGAAAAGGATTAGGCAATTCAAGAGTCTGGCAGTTGACTCTCTACTAGGATGCTAAACTTGAAAAGCCCCTGTGATGTTGGGCCCTGACCCTTTCCATAGCCAATGAAGTGGCTAAATTTTTCTCAGTCCAACCATAGAATCATAAGAGTTGCAAGAGACCACAAAGGTCATCCAGTCCAACCCTTGCCCAAATCACTTCCAACAGTGGGCCATCCGGCCTCCATTTATAAACCTCCAAAGAAGGATACTCCATCACCATTTCTAGGCACGCTAGAAGAGAGCATTCTTGGTTGCTGCTCCCACATTGTAGAACTGCCTCCCATGGAAGGTTCAATTGGCCCCCTTTTTGCTGTTTTCCTAACAACAGGCAAATACCTTTCTATTTAAAGTGGATTTGGTTTTTGGTTTTTTTGCGGTAGTCAGAGCTTTTAATAGAGTGTGCTGGATCTGCGTTTTGTTATGTTTAAAACATGGTTCATCATTCTTAACTTCTTTTTTAAAAAATCAGAATTGTGATTTAATTTTATTTTTTTAAAAAACTTTTGTATTCATGTATATATTTTTTTTGATTGTTTAAATGTAGTACTTTGTTTTAAGTGATTATGGACCACCTTGAATCCTTTTTGTAGACAAAGATGGGGGTATAAATTAAACAAATAATCAAAAGTCATAATTGGCCTCAGGAAGAGAAGTTTCATCATCCATTTAGGCTATGTGCTTATCCATAGGCTAACTTTTTGTTGCATCTCTAGGCCCAAGCACTAGACTGAACTAGGGTAGGCCCAATGAATCAGTAAAACTTTATGGTTATCTAGATGGGCTGCTCCTGGAGCAAGGTCCGAGGATCCTGTTGGTATCCAGGTTTTTTATCGGATTGTCATATTTATTTATTTTTGTTTTCCCATATGAAAAACTGTGTGGAAAGAGAGAGAGAGAGAAAGAGAGAGAGAGAATTTTTACTTGTGTAGATATACTTCTACATATTTATACTAGCTTGTGTGCTTGTGTGCATTTTTCAAATATGCACATTTGATGTTGTACACAACATTCAGTGGGATGCATGCTCTTGTGCACATTTTGTAAAATGCAGAAAAAAACTTGGAAATCTCCAGATTTCTGAGGCAAGATGCACTGTGCTCCATTGCCAGTCACCATTCAAAATAGATATTTCTTTTCAAATACAAATTCAACAAACTCCATATCCTTATTTTCTATCTTTGAAGTGTATTCTCATTTTATTATGTTCTTTTTTTCAAATGATCATTTATTTTAGGAGTAAGACACTGATGTCTGTGAGCACTTCTAACAATACAAATGTTTTCTCCATACTTTAATAAGAATTGGCACTATTTGTTATGGCCCCCAATTGCTGTAGATATTCCTGCCGGTAAAATAGCACGTAACGGTCAGCTGAAGGTCAGCATGTTTACTCCTATGTAGTTCCATATTTGCAAGAGAAATCTTTATTGGAACCAGAGCTGCAGAGACAGTGTCCTGCAATTCTTTCCCTTCTTTGTGAAGGTTCAGAGGGGGAAATGTTTGCATAGGAATCCTTTATGACCATACCCCCAGTGCCTGGATGTCCAATATGATTCCTGCATCTCCAGTAGAAGAAAACTCTGTTTATCAAAGTTTTTTTCTAATTATTTTTCATACCAAAGCTTATATATGGAATTCAGAAGTAAATTTGAGAGCTTTCATGTTTTCCAAAGAAGTTCAATTGCTTCCAAGGAAAGCCGTGCAGCAGAGGGGCAGTGCGTTCAACGGCTAACAACAGTATTACTGAAAAGCCAAGATAGTCTGCCTAGCCATGCTGTTTTGTGTGCCATGCTCAGACAATGAGGGAGTCTTTCTCAGCCAAGGGCATGCTGAGCAGATGTTCTCAGTGGCTACTCTCTCCTGCCCAGAACTTGCTTTCTTTGGAGGGCTGCCAAACCCTCACCTCTTTCAGAAACACCGTAAAACAATTATATTTTGGCTGCCTTTTGAAAAACTCGGGATAAGCTCCTTGGGATGATGGTATCCTGATGGTTTGATTTCTTTTTCTTTTTTCTGTTCTTTTCCTTTCCTATTGTTTTTTTTTAAGAAGTACTTTGTATGAGTATTCTTCACTTTTGCTTTTCTCTTAGAAATTAGCTTCATTAGAATCATTTGGTGAGGAATTATTTCTCCAAATGCTTGGGCTGCAAACACTGGGTGTATCCACACTGTGAAAATAAGCAGTTTGATGCCATTTTCACTATCATGACCTAATACTATGGAATTCTGGGATTTCTAGTTTTCTAATATATTTAGCCTTCCCTATCAGAGAGACATTGTGCCTCCAAAACCACAAATCCTAGAATTCCATAGGAATCACAGAGTTGGAAGTGATCCCAAGTGCTATCCAGACTAATCCCTGCCATGCACGAAGTCATGCTCCAAGCATTCCTGACAGATGGCCATCCAGCCTCTGTATAAAAACAAACTCTGAGGGAGCCTCTGAGGTCACCTTCCTTTGGTTATATTTTGAATTTACTCAAAGAAGCCCACCAGACTGAGTGGTGGCAAAGGATTATGGAAAGTATAGTTAAAGGTCTCTGGAGGATTAATAGGAGTTGCAACCTATTAACATATGACCAAAGAAAACAGATATGTGTAGATTTCACATAAAGACAAACCTGTCAATATTTGTTTGTGTAAAATATTGACATGTTACGTATCAGCCTACTAAGGCCCCAAGGTAAAGCACATCAGGTAAACACTTTTAAAGCAATACAAAGATAAAAATGTTAAAAAATAAAGTGAAATATGTCCCTTCAAGTAATCTGTCAACTTATGCATTCCATTATTCGCTCACTTGCTTGTTTGTTTTAACTGAAAGAATACTCAGAGGTTGTTTTGCCTTTATGAACTTTGTGAGCCAGACAAAATGGTTTCAAACAACAATAGCCATGCTGAATAAGGCCATATCAGCTGCCCCCTGGAAGCTGAAAATAGATGTGGCCAATCTAAGTTCCTTTGGCAGAGAGTTCCACATTCAGGGTGTTGCTATAAAGGAAGTCCTGCCACATGTGCACACCAACCAAACCTCCTGAGACATTAGGACCTTTAAGAGGGCTTCCAGTGAAGAACTAAGATTTCAAGAAGGCTCATAAGAGATGAGTATGAGGCAGATATCCTGGCACCCAGCCACTTAGGACTTTGTAGGTGAAAACCTTAAATTGAGCTCAGAAGCATGTTGAATTAAGCTGTGTATGCTGATGGCACACAACTCTATCTGTCCTTTCCATCTGATTCCAAGGATGTTATTTCTGTGTGTGTGCTGTCAGAAATGGACTGGAGAAGGGTGAACAAGTTCAAACATAATCCAGACAAGACAGAGATACTCCTGGTCAGTCATAAGGCATATCAGAGAATTAGGATTCAGCCTGTGTTGGGCCCTGAAATCTCAGGGCTGCAGCTTCAGTGTCAGATCTGAGCCTGGATGCCCAGGTTTTGGCAGTGGCCAGGGGTGCATTTGCACAGCTAAGATTAATGTGTTTCTTGAGAAGTCAGACCTGTCTATAGTGACTAATGCCTTGGTTACATCCCATTTGGGCTACTGTAATACACTCTATGTGGGGCTGCCTTTGGAAATTGTTTGGAAACTTCACTAGGTTCAAAATTCTGAGGCAAGAATGCTGATTGAGGCCAGTTCCAAGGAACATACAACTTCCTTGTTGAAACAGTTTCAGTGGCTACTGGTTGATTTCCAGGGACAAAGTGCTGAATATGTCCTATAAAGCCATATAGAAAGCTTAAGTTCAGAATCTGAAAGACCATTGTCTCCCTATATGAACTCCCTACAGTCTCAAGGATCTGGGCAGGTATAGGCATCATATGATCCTCCTGTTGAAACAACTGCATTGGCGACTAGTCCATTTCCGGGCAGAATTCCAAGTGCTGATCTTCTTTTGATCTTCACAGCCATGCATGGTTTGGAAACAGACTATCTGAAAGGCCACATCTATTTATAAGTGATTGGGAGCACTATGATCTGCATGGGAGGGCTTTCTCTCAGTCCCACCATTTTCACAAGCCATGCTGTAAGCCACCCTGATCGCAGGAAGGAGCGGGATAGAAATAAAAACTTTATTATTATTATTATTATTATGGCTGTTGAAGATTTGGGGAAGAGCCTTCTCCATGGTTGCTCTCAGATGGTGGAGATTCAGTCCCCCTCCCTTCTCTCTTTCCACCAGCAGGTGAAGATGTTTTTATAAGGCAGGCTTTTGAATTTTACTTATGCAGATGTAGTGCATGATGTGGCATGCTATACACACAGAGACAGAGAGAGCCATTATTGCAACCATATTTTAAATATGTTTAAGGATCCCTGGTGGCCAAGTGGTTAAATGCCGTTACTGCAGCCACAAGGTTTTGAGTTCAATCCCAGGGCTCCAAGGTTGACTCAGCCTTCCATCCTTTCATAGGTTGGTAAAATCAGTACCCAGCTTGTTGGGTGCAATTAGTGTACTGATTGTAAACCGATTTGGGAGTTCTAGCTCATTGATAAGTGGTATAGAAATGTAAATGCTATTTAATACGTTTTTAGTTGTTTTAATCATGTTTTAAAAATAAGGTTGATGTTTAATTCCTTTTTCACTTTTGCAAATTAATGTTTTAGCTGGACCTTTTAAAATTATTGTAAGCCATTTTGGATGCCATTTCGGGGGAAAGCCAAGATTAAAGTGCAATAAATAAATAATATTGGAAGCCAGTGCAGTGCCTTTCTTATAAAACTGGTCTTAGGTGTTTTCTAAAAGGCACACCCAACACCAATGTGGCTGCTGCATTTTGCAGCAGCTTCAAAACTCTTTTCAAGGGTAGCCCCATACAGAGCACATTACAGTAATCTAATTGAAAGGGGTATGAGGGTTCAGTTCATCCTTTCTGGCCAGAGCCCAAAAACAAGGTATATGAGAAGCCGTGGCACTGAATTTCAGAATTTCTAATTGAAGAAAGGTGGAGGATTTTTTGTTTTCTTGTTTGGGTTTCCCCCCCCCTGGTTGGAATGTTAAAAGAGTTTTGGCAATCATTTCTCAGAGGGACCTTCACACTTCCAATAGGTTAATGGAAAATTATATATAAAATTTAACAGTTTCATAAATTCTGTTTCTTTGTCACTCTCTGTCACCAAGTTGTCATTGGCAACAGAGAAAACCATCACTGAGGAGCTGGTGCAGCAAAGTAGAGAAGAGTCTGAGACTGAGAAATATCAGGAATGTATTTTCATGACATTTCTATTTCTCCTTTCCTCCAAGGAGTTGGTGTGGTGAGCCTGTTTGCCTTTTACTTTCAGAACAATACTGTCAGGTAATTTAGGTTAAGAGATAGTGATTGTGAGCCCCTTTGCACTACCCGGTTATCACATTATAATTCCCCTTCAACTGCCATGGTTCTTTCCTGTGGAATCCTGGGATTTGTAGTTTCAAGAAGCAATTAGAATTTCCTACTAGGGAGCTCTAGTACTTTAATGTAGTGATGTTCTCTGCAGAAAATTCTAAGTACTTCACATAATTACAAATCCTAGGATTCTGTTGTATGGAACTATGACAGTTGGAGTGATATTAAATTACTATAATCATAAAGTGTGGATATACGCCATCCAGCATGTACTTTGTGCTATACATATGTGTAAATTGTCTTACAATAGGGACATAGGGCTTGAAAGACAGGTCACCTTGAAGGTATGCTGTTTAAATGCTGCATGCATCCTAAAAGGCCGGAAGCCAAGACAAAGCCATGCTCCAGTCCTAAGGACTGGGGCACAACTTTGGTGCAGCTTCTGGCCTCTTAAGATGTGTGTGTCATTTAAACAGCATACTTCCAAAGTGACCCAAAGCAGCTTTATTTTGGCCTGTCTGTTCGGACCCATACTTTCTAAGTTTCTTCTCAAAGGAAGCAATAAGTAATTTTAGCACCTTTCTTCCTGCTGGGGGAAAGAAAAATCTTCAAAAACCATGGAGGTTTTGAAGCCTGTCCACAACTCAGAATTTGTTCTTCTAAACATTTTCACATATTATTTTCTGTGCAGAAAACACTATTTTCTATGAAAATCTTCCAAGTATGAATTTTGTGCAAAGTCAGTCCCAAACTGTGAAGATGTAAGTCCTGAATTCTTCTCTTCAGGGTTTCCCATTAAGGTTGTATTGAAGTTTGACATCACTTTATCGGCCATGGCTCCATTCCACAGAATCCTACACCAACACTCTTTGGCAGAGGACAAAGACCTAGTAAAACTACAAACCCCAGGATTCCATAAGCTGGAGCTACAACATGTAAAATGATGTCAAGGTTTCCACAGTGTAGATGCAACCCAGTATTCTAGCACCCTACAAAGTGCCATTTTCCACCCCCACCCCCACTCCCTCGAATATATATTCACAAAATGTGAAGAATATTTGGACTCCATACATTTCCAGATGGGAACCACTTTCAGCCTGGGGTGAAATTTTGAGAAGTTCTCAGGGACCAGAATATATGAGGGGAGGTGAAAAAGTAAGACCAAGATGAAATATCTTACTTTCAGTAGCTAGGTCTTATAACTGCTGCACTGCACCTTCAAACCCACTCAGAGTTATCATCACCTTATCATAGGGTTTTCTTGCCAATATTCATTTAAAAGGAAGTGGGACATTTGGGGAAACAATTGTTGAATCCACGCTCAGCCATGGAATCCCACTGGGTGACCTTGGGTGAGTCCCACTCTCTCAGCCTCAGAGGAAGTCAGTGGGAAACCTTTTCTGAACAAATGTGTCTAAGACAACCCTGGGATCAGTTTACTATAGGAATGTGGTGGCTCAAGTAGTTAAGACACTGACTCTGTTGATTGCAAAATTGGCAAGTTGGCAGTTTGAGGCCCAGGTGCCGCATGATGGGGTGAGCTCCCATTATTAGTCCCAGCTTCTGCCAACCTAGCAGTTGGAAAACATGCAAATGCAAGTAGATAAATAGGTACCACTTCAGTGGGAAGGTAAACAGCATTCCCTGAACTCATGCTGGCCACACGATCACAAAGTAGTCTCTGACAACTCTGACTCCTTGGCTTAGTAATGGAGATGAGCACTGCCTGCTATGGTTGGACACGACTTGACAGCCTTGTCAAAGGGGAAACCTTTACCTTTACCATTAAGTTAGAAGTAACTTGAAGGCACAAAACATCAACAACTCATGGCCCTAAAATGGCCTGGATGGGTCCAGAACATGGAAAAAATGTCCCCCAATCCCTAGCGCAATTTTGGGACATTTCAGACATTTTGGTTCTAATATAAATAAATAAAATAAAAAAAACCTTGGGGCTATCCAAAGCCCACTTTGCCCACTCTTGTTTTAAATGATGGAAACACGGGGAGGATTTGATCCATCAACCATTTTCTGTGTTCTCTCTTTCTCTTTCTCTCCTCCCCCCATCCACACAGTCTCACATACCCTGTATGCTTTGCTTCTCAAAGAGAAAAGGTGCCACCTTTGTGATATTTGTATACAAATTCTAGAGACTCCAATGAGAACTGAAACACCCCTTTCCTAGTTTTCACACAGAAGCCGATAATTCTAATGGAAGCTGGGTATTTCTTGGCAGGCTGTCTTGATGTGTTGAGACTGCCTCTCTCACTGAGAATGAGAATCTGGGTGAATATTTTTAACACTCCTGCTGTGGGCTCAGCTACAGACTAAGACTTGACTCTTCAGACCTGCCCCTTCTCTTTCTGGAATGGGGAAAGGCTGTGGTAGAGTATTTGTGTCTGGAGTATGTGTGTGTGATGGACACCGATGTTTTGTGGTTGTGAAAAGAAGGACTGATGTGAGCAACTGAACAGGGAATGAGAGCATAAGCTGTTACACGTTACCAGAAGAAGAGGAAGGGACTTAAAACCACCCCAGTTTTATGTTTAAGTTTGAAAGACAACCATTTTTAAAATCTTTTTGTGGGGAATTTCATAAACTTTAATTCCGCAATTTATTCTTCACATTCATTGTACATTGTATTACATTGCAAATATTATCACCTCATTGATTGTTACATAATCCTTTGTAACATCGTCTCTTTCAATGTTTCATGTCTACTCAACTCTCTCAATTCTTTTGTCAGAAGATATCATATTTATTTGCTATCCATCTTCATTTTTTTTTGTTTTCCTTCAGTGTTATTCCTTTCTTTATCCTTCCCTTTAACTCTAATTCTTTCTTTCTCCTCGCTGTCCTTCCTTTTCTTTCTTCCTCTTCATCTTAACCCTCTTCATTCTTTCTCTTCCTTTCCTTTTTATCATCCTTTCATTTATCTCTTCCTTTATCCCCTTACTTCCCACTCTATGCCTTCTCATGTCATGCATTTTTTTTTACAAAACCTTGAAGGCCCTGGGAGCTTTTGATTTCTCTTGAGGGACTTCATGAGCCACAAAAAAAGTTGCATCCATTTTACACCACTTTACATGTCATAGGCAGAATCCTATTGATTAGTCCCACCAGAGGAACTCTATTTATTTAATAGTCAACACATAGGTAGCTCTTGTTGGTGCAGTTATTCTACTCTAGTCCAGACTAACAGTAGGATCCAGGCTAATGTCTCCATCCTAAAGGAATTTTAGGGAGGAACCTAGGCCATGTCTGCACAGACCAAACACATCTCTTCCTGTCCTCTTAGTGATGGGAATGGTAGAAACTGTCCTGACAATGTATGGACAGTTCAGCGCTGTTCCTGTATTATAAAGGCAAAAGGTAAAGGGTTCCCTTTTGACAAGTTTGTCTAGTCATGTCTGACAGTGGAGGGTGGTGCTCCTTTCTGCTACTAAACTGAGGGATCCAGCGTTGTCAAAGACAACTCTGTGATCATGTGGCCAGCATGACTGAATGGAACACTGTCATCTTCCCACTCAAGTGGTACCTATTTATCTACTTGCACTTTTACATGCTTTCAAATGGCTAGGTTGGCAAAAGCTGGTACTAGTGACAGGAGTGTCACACAGTGCTTGGGTCTTGAACTGCCTATCTGCCGACCTTGTGATTGACAGAGTCAGCACCTTAACCACTAAGCCACCATGCCCCTACCTGCATTATACCACCCTTAAGGGAGATTTTAAAAACTCACCTTTTGCTCTGGAACTTCCCAAAAATCCAGAGTACATTGGAGCAATGGCAG
Source organism: Sceloporus undulatus (assembly GCF_019175285.1). Taxonomy (NCBI): domain Eukaryota; kingdom Metazoa; phylum Chordata; class Lepidosauria; order Squamata; family Phrynosomatidae; genus Sceloporus; species Sceloporus undulatus. Next base: position 328,190,048 of record NC_056523.1, on the reverse strand, counting down.
GCAGCTCTTTGCACATGCATCCTACTGTGATGCCCACCACTGGTGTGAGTCACTCCCTCTGAGGTCAGTACAAGATGTCCAGCTATACGATCAACACTTTGGGGCTTCAGAGGGAGCGACTCTCTCCACTGTAATGGGACACAAATGTGAACATCCACCCAGCATCACTCCGGAGTGCCCAGGTAATGGGGACATCATTATAGTTTAAGGACAGAATACTCTGGGTTGCTCCCAAAGTATTCTACCCTATGTGGACATGGCCCAGGAGCTCTTTGCTGGAGAAACCAGGCCCACTGCTTTGAACTACACTCTCAAGGTATGCTAATTTAATCCTTTATATCGCCCCCTATCAGGGTACTTTGGAAACTTAAGGTCTGCAGTAGAGCAAAAGTAAAGTGGTAGCAAAGTGACACAAATCAATACTGCAGGTAACCCAATACAGTCAGTCCTCTGTAACCACAGATTCCTTATCCACTGATGCAACCATACATGGCTTGAAAATATTTAACAAGGATCTAAATTCCAAATTGCAAACCTTGATTTTGTTATTTTATATAAGCATTTTATGATGCCATTGTATTTTATGGAACCTGAGTATCTACGGATTTTGGTATCCATGGCGGGGGGGGGGGGGGGCTGGAACCAAACCACAAGAGCTCTCAAGAACCCACTGTGTAAGTTAGTAGTCCTTCTCCCTTCTCTGCTTCTTTTATTCGTTTTTGTCTCACCTTTTCTGCTATATTGGGATTCAAAGTAGCTTACAGAATATTAAAAACAGAAGAGATACAAAAACATATTTTACTGTCTCTCTCGTGTGTGTGTGTGTGTGTGTGTGTGTGGCATGTGGGGGTATTTTAAAAGGCAATTAAACAATCTATAGAACTAAAAGCATTTTAAATGTATAAGAATACAGGATATATTTAAAAAACACAATAAAACCACACTCCCTTAAAAGCCCATTGCAACTGGGGGAAAAAACTATTCAATTTCTCAGTGTGACAATCAGTCTTGCTTTCTAATTTCTTTTGGCATCTCAAACTTTCTCCCCCCGAGTCCCAGGGGTTATGACAACCAGGCTCAAAGAAATTGTGGCGAATGATCAAGCAACAGCAATCCAGGGTGGCTGAGTATCTGATTTAGCTGAACGTTTGTTCCTTTCACCTCATTGCCTTCTCTGGTGTTGTTCATCTGCCATCCAGTGAGACATTATATAGGGACTCAAACTTACAATGAGGCAATATATATATGGACAAGAATATTTAAGGTCATTCCTAGACTATCAGGGAATAAGCTGCGACTGTTAAACTGATGAATTGGTTCATTCAGAGGCAGCCTGCCCTCTTCAACCTCCCTTACCTTATTGACTTCTGATTTTCAAAACTACAAAGTGCTATATTGCAAGAATAGCAAAATCAATGGGACATGTTAACTGTGGATAATTTGGTGTTTAATCTATTGCTGACCAACTCAGAACACCTTGAAATGGGATGGGAAATGGAGACGGTTCAAGCTGCCTTGACAAATAATCATAATTTGTTTTAAAAGGCCACAGGCAGACAAGAGCATAATAAATAATTATTTTTTCAGCTTGGCCCATCTCTATAAATATTTGAGGTAGGGCAGTTACTCAGGAAAAAGAACCTGAGTTGATTAATTGTATGAGTTTTCACTGATTGATTGATCAATTAGTTGTTTCAATTAACATAATGTGTGTAAAACAATAGTCCCAAAGCAGTGTGTGTGTGTGACTTTTTATTTTATTTGAGATAATGTAGACTAGCCTTCCTTAGCCAGTGCACTCCAGATAAGTTGGAACCTCAGTTCCCATCAGACCCATCCAGTATGGGCAACGTTCAGGGATTATGGAATCTATAGTGCAGCAACATTCAGAATGCCTTAGGTTTTGCACAACTGTTACAGTGATAGCATTGGAGTCTGCCATTCCCTGTTATTGTTACCCTAATATGTGGGGCTAGTAGAGCTTCCACTAGCAGTTGCAATCTACCTGAATTAATTTGGGGAAGCACTCAACTTGGCTGTGTGACAGGGGTAATGTGAGATGGAGGATCTGGCACAAGCTATACCAGTATGAAGGCCCCCTGGCGTGAATAAACATACACTTATTAAGAAAAAGCATGTATACTCAGTTAACACATTCAAATTAATTAATTAATTTGTTTTATTTATATACCGCTATTCCAAAGATCATAGCGGTGAACAGCAAGTAAGCTAATTAGCAAGTAAGCTAATTTGCTCCCAACAGTCTGGGTACTCATTTTAGCGACCTCGAAAGGATGCAAGCCTGAGTCGAGTTTGGGCCCTTTTGCTGCTCTTGAACTCGCAACCTTGTGGTTTTGAGTGAATGGCTGCAGTACAGGCATTTAACCACTGCACCACCAGGGCTCCTGGTGGCACAGCTTGCAGAGCTTACAGAGCTAACAGGATACAAAATACTGAAATGGTGCAGTGAAAACTGAAGGTTGGATGAGGCAATAGAAGGAGCCCTGGTGGTGCAGTGGTTAAATGCCAGTACAGTGGGACCTTGCTATCCACTGGGGTTTGGTTCTAAGACCCGCTGTGGATACCAAAATCCGTGGATGCTCAATTTCCATTCAGTACAATGTCATTGTAAAGTGGTGTCCCTTAGATGAAATGGCAAATCCAACGTTTGCTTTTTGGAATTTATATTTTTGGAACATTTTCAATCTATGGATGCTTGAATTCATGGATAAAAAAACATAGATATGAAGGGCCAACTGTACTGCATTCACTCACTCACCGTTGCAAGGTTGTGAGTTCGATACCAGTGAAGGGCTCCAGGGTCGACTCAGCCTAGCATCCTTCTGAGGTTGTTAAAATGAGTACCCAGCTTGTTGGGGGCAAATGGTTTACCCACTGTAAACCATTTAGGGAGTACTTAAGTACACTGATAAGCAGTACAGAAATGTACTTGCTATTGCTAACAGATACTTGTCTTGAAGACAATGCTCCACAGAAAGCCAGGAAAAATGAAGGATCAAGCAGTATTGGGAGAGGATGGGAGAAAAGGACTCAAACAAAGCCTGAGGGTGATAGCTGTGCATGTGGGAAGAACAGGATGCAGCAACCATAGCAAAAAGGTTTCAGTCTCAGGGTGATACTAATGTCCTTAATTCATGAGCTTTTCATGGGAAACCAAAGGTTTGATTCCCTCTGACAGAACCTGAGAAGGTTTGTAAACTGAAAAGCTTGTTTGTTTGGGAGAGAAAGAAGGTTTGATTGTGAGCAATGATGCTTTATACACTTTACAACACTTAGACAAGATCTGAATTCCCAAAACTGGTGTGGGGTGTTGTGGAACACATAAAAGATTAAAGGGAATTTGGTCTTGTTTGATCTGGCAGAATCCATCTTCATTTTTGTCAGTTTCCTATCCGAAATTCAGAGTAAGGGGTGTTGTGTGAGGGTCTATGCTCTTTTTGTAAGATTCCTTCCCATGCTGTTCCACGTGGCTACAGTTATGTGCAGTTCACATCCCTTCTGTCCGGTGCTATGTGGGTCATTGTAGACCATATCTGCTCATGCTAGGGCTTTCAATGTTTCTTCAAACAATATTTGAATTAATGAATGCATTAGGGGCTGTCTGGAGCATTACCATTCAGATTAGGCCCTGAGGTTTACAAAGGTCAGGATCCCTACATCAAATCAACATAGTAGCCTCCATTTTTGTAAGTGATCCAAAGATATTTGCTGCTGTGCCTCAAAGCTTCTGAAGCCCTTTCTGCTCCTTAAAGTCTCAGTGGCTGGGATGACATCCCAGGCTTGAAGTCTACAGTCCTGCAGCTACAGTTCCCTTATACCCAGCCCCATTTCATAGTCAAGGAAAGTGATGAGAAGAGATGGAAGTAGCTATCTGGGCCCTGTCATGCTTTCCATGACATCACCAGAAGAATGATAGGACCTAAAGGGCTTGCTGATTAGGTATGGATCTGGCTTAAAATCCAATTAATTTTAGACTTCTAGTAGACATCCTCCAAATTAATTTGATTTAAATAGATGCATTTTTTGAAACCGACCTGGGCAGGCAGGCAGGAGCCAACATGAGAACATCTCAGCTCAATACTTCCAAGGTTACATATATTAACAAGTAGGACTACTGTAAGAAGGTGTCATTGCCTTAGCACAAACGGATGTGGCTCCTTAAATAACCAGGTAGGCACAAATTGAGTTGGGGAGAAGACAGATAAGCGCTTTTAAAGATGGGAATGCATGAAACCAGGAATTATGGTTGATTCCTGGGGAGTTAGCAATACAATTAACCGAACTGTGCAAGTTTGGAAGAAACAATGTCTGCACCAAGTGAATAAGTATCTACAAAGTGTGTGAAATGCCATTTGTGGGATTTGTGTGCACTTTGTGATGATCCTCTGTGTCAGTAAGAGGTGATCGACTGGATGAGAGCAGGACTGCTATCAGATCTACATTTCCAGCAAAAGGGGATCTCCAGAAGGATGGGTGTTAAACAAGTAGCATTTGTTAAATTCCCTCTCCCAGTTCACCTTGTAATTCTCTTTTCCTACTTTTCCTTCTTGATTGGAGGTTGTGTTTTAATCTGATGGTTTTACAAGCTGTCTTCAAGCTGAAAGGTGGGATATAAATATTTATTATCAAGGTGTTTTTTTAGAGAACACATCCTAGTGGGAAGTCCACCAAATGTTATGGGTGTGATCTGATGGAATACAGTGAAATGAGGCTGAAGTGTTGCATAACATTCAGGGCAAGTTCTTCTTACCAATAAACTTGGAGAATGTGAACTCGCCCATCCAGAAATATACGCTTATCTATGACTCACTCATCCAGCCAGGCAATGGCTAAGCTGATTGGGCTGCTTTTCAAAATCTACAGCATATCCCAACTTACCCATATGAGCTCAAACATGCTCACATCACACGTCAGCATTCAAGCATATGAAATTGGATAGGGCAGGAAGAGTGATTTGATCTTGTCTCATAGCTGTTGCTGTCTCAGAAACCATGTTGATCTTGAGAGTAATTCCCAATGAAGAAAGGATGCCCGAGTTTAAAGCTTGGCTTAGAGCAAAATTTTACATTCAGCTTGTATATATAGGGCTGTTGCCACATTGCAGAATTAATGCACTTTAACTATCATGGTTTCAACCTATGGAATCCTGAGGTGTATAGTTTGTTGTGGCAGAGCTCTCTGACAGGGAAGATCTCTCACAAAACTCTAAATCCCAGGATTCCATAGCATTGAGCCGTAGCAGTTAAAGTGGTATCAAACTGTATTAATTCTGCAGTGTAGATGCAGCCTAGGTTGCCCTATACTACACTTCAGTTAAATATTAGGCTTCTGCAACCAAGTGTGCATCTGCCAGTGAGGCTGTTTATTCTCTCACTGTGTAATGGGGATTGCACAGGAGGGTGTTTCTGAAATCCCAGTGAATCAAGTAGTACACTGAAGGCACATGATGTATCAATGTGCAACTGCATGGCTGGAATCCTGTCAGTTAATTCCCCTTAGAATGGACCCATTCAATTAATTCTTGAATGGTGAGTCAACATGTAAGTAAATCTGATTGATTCAATGGCCCTCCTCTAGTCAGGCCTGAAAATGCCTTTGATCCCTCTGCAATTCTGCTCAGGCAACTATGAACTAAATCCTTCTATTACCCTATCACCAAAAAAGTATAACCTCAAGAGTAAAGAAATTTCCATTTGTGCAAGACACCAAAAAGATTGCTACCTTATTCTTATTTTCAGTAGGAATGGAAAGAATATTTGAGTTTGATTTATTTATAAATATTTATAAATATAAAATATATAATATTTATTTATGAACAACATTGTCTCTATAGGAAAAATATTTTTCTATGCAGAAAATAATATTTCTGCATAAGAATGTTATTTTTCTGCATTAAATAATGCTTTTTCCTGCACAGAAAAGGTTGTTTTCTGTTCAAAGGAGCCAAATGCAAATTTTGTACAGCACAAGTCCTGAATTGTGAATGGGCTTAAAAAACTGCGTGATTTTGAAGGCTTTGTTCAAGTTAATTATTCAAATTGCTCATTGCTTTCTTTGAGAAGAATATTAGTGAAGAATTAACTTCCTAATATTTTACTCTTTGCCTGCCATACAGGCATGGAAGAAAATACATTATATCTCAGAGCTGGATAGTTTCTTCAGAGGGAAATCTGAATTGACTAATGGATAACTTTAGAGGATGTGGTTTGAGTGATGTCCTGGAGCTCTTACTTACTGTAGCTGAGTCATTTGCTAACAGTAATGGGGAAGAGTTATGTGTACAGACATGAATGTTTAGCCTTCAGTAGCCTAACATGCATGGACATTTCTCTATCCAGCAACAGTTCTAATTAAGAATGTGGCAGGAGTGGTGTTTCATTATAGCCTTTCCATCCAATTTGCAAGTTACTGTGACAAAGGAATGATATTTTATATAATAACCAAGTTCCTAGGATTTGGAGCCCATGTTTGCTTCCAGGAGATCACTTCAAGGTACTCTTTCCCCTGATATTTGGTGTTTCCTCTCTTTTGGAAGATTTGTTAGGGCTTCTAGAGTTAAATGAACTAAACCACCACATCTATGAATAGGTGTGGACCATTTTGGCCCAGCTGGAGGTGAAAAATTACCCTGGCGTCAACACAAAAATCCAATAAAATAGGCTTTGGATAATCAGCATGGGTCTTTAGGGGCCATAAAATTGTGCTTGGGGGCCACATGCAGCCCACAGACCACACTTTCTCCACCACTGATTGTCATCCTTGTTGACTGGCTAGATCAAGGGAATACATGTTTATAAATGGACATTACACTAATTGTTTTTTGAAGCTGGTGATGGTGCATCTTCTTTGGCAGCTGTCTAGAACTGGAACTGTTAAGACTGTTACAATCCATTTGCAATTTTTTTGTTTCTGGACAAAGTGATTCAAAAGGTCGTGACCAATCAATTATAGACTTCACTGGATGAAACCATTTCAGTCTGGCAGTACTGGAGAAACAGACTTGGAGTATCTTCTTGATGGTTTTCTTTGGGAGACAGATAGTGATGTTGCTGTTTTGTTAATTCTTCTTGTGCTGCCAAGGGTCATCTGCATGAACTTTGTTCCTCAGAGATCATAGCTTTGACAGCTGTAACCTCCAAAAGCACCTCAATGTCTTGGATATACTAAACAATGTATTACCCTACTTCAGGGTGGCTAGAGTAGACTTAGGGAGCAGAGATAACACTGTAACCATTCATTGCAGATCCATCCTTTTTAAAAAAACCAAACTGGACAGTTTCTGAGAAATCTTGTGACACTGAATAAAATAAGTGGAGCATCCCTTAAGGAAAGAGCTGCTTCCTCTTGTTTCCTTATCCATTCAGCAGTCGGGTATTCTTTTTGGAATTCAGCCTCAAGACCTTTCAAAAGAAGGAAGGATTCATACAAGTTCATCCCAAAAAGCCCTTTGCTTAGTCATTTCCTTTATCTTACATATCAACCCTCATTATTATGTTTTCCATTTCTAGTTCTGAGTTGCAGCAGTTTTATGGCATATAATTTCATTTGGTGTTCTTTCGATGTAAAACTTTTGGGTAATCTGTCTTCTCCACCATGTTATAGTCACTTACCCTAATTCCTCTCCCTTTCATCCAAATATGTTTTGATTAGTTCCTTTCATTCTGCTGAGTTGTCCAAAAGCTTTCTATTCTCTCTATTCCAATTTCCACAATAAATCCCATTATCTGTAGCCGAGTCTCCACTGGCTCAGTTACTGTCATTATCACCGATATCCTATTTACCTTAATCTGGTTATTTTTATGCTGCTCTTACAAGACGGCCCTTTCATGGAAACACTGTGTGCCCATCAGAAACACCAAGGAGACTTTATTGACCAACAGTGGAGACCAATTATGGGCAGAGGTGAGAAATTCACTCTGGTGTGTTCCTGGTGCTGTTTTTAGAAATGCAACCCTTGTGTTGAATGTCAATGTTGTACAACAGTATCTAGACACCAAATGTGCAAGTGAATGCATAGTCAAGTGTGTCTTTGCATCCATGTGACATATGCACCATATACCATGTCCAGTACTCATCTATGTCCCATGTGCTTTCATGTGCAACTCATGCCACATGCATAGGTCTGCTTCTGCAACCTTAAACTGAATGTAGATGTTCTGTATGCCCAACCAGCTTTTGTAGGTGAACATAAGCACATGTAACTGTATTTTCCTGCATAGCAATGGTTGAGCAAGACAACCTCTGTGGTCACTTCCAATTCTATCATTCTAGATTTTAAGACCAGAACAATAATCTGATGGTTAAAACAAACCTCCAGTTTTAGGAGCAATAAACCTCTAAATAGTAGTGGATAGAGAGATTAAGGAAAAGTGGCCACAACTATACTTCATGCTGGGTTTGTGGACTTGCAAGAGCGATTTGGTTGCCCACCACAGGAAACAAAATACCAGATTATACCTGAGTTTGGAATAGCCACTTTTTTGGACAATAGTTCTTAGATGTGTTTTAAAAAGTCAGATTCAACCCTTCACAGCCATGCAACCCCAATATATCTGTGGCTTTCCTTCTGTCCTCATCATGTAACTGGAAAAATGATGCACAGCCATGAAAGCTCAGGTTAAAATAATAATAACATAAAGGTCCTGTTTGATTCCTTCATTCCATTTCATTCTGAAACAGACTAACACAGCTATCTCCCTGAAAACCCCCGAAAAGTCAGTCAACAGCAAAATCATATTTTAAGTGTGAAACACCATGCTTTATTTTATTTTTTTGCCACATGCTTTGGTTTTAGTACGGTTGTTTAGCTCAGTGAAGCGCTTTCCTTTATCTCATTGGATTAATACAGGGCTGCTGCTATGGACCAGTCTCTAGATCTGAGCTTGAAAATATTATATGCCATTTTTATACTGGTTTTATTTGTCATTTTAGAAGTGTGTGTGTGTGTGTGTGTGCACGTGTGCACGCATGTGTGTGTGTGTGTGTGTTTTAAAATCAAAACTGTGATTTTTAAAACAATTTTATGTACATCCTCCAAGACCTGCTGTTATCTGTGTCTGATAAATGAAATGAATGACTCAGTAAATAAATACATAATATTAATAAACACAGTGTTTCAAAATGTTTTGAATCCATGTTTTTGAATCCATTCATTCTCCACTTGTGCAGTCCTAGTACCAGCTAGCCATCTCTTTGGCAACCTGGAACATAGAAACCTATTATACAGTAGGAATGGAAATAATATTAGAAAATATACAGAAAATAGTAAAACAAACAAACCAATATGTTGTCTCCCCCCCCCCCCACCCCCAAGTATTGAGAAAACCTGATGAGAAGAATCCAGGGCTGAGCAGAATTTTCATAATTTGGGACTTCTTTTGCACACAAATTGCACATGGATGATATACATAGGCAGCACTTTCCTACAGGAAGTGATATTTTGGCATTGAAATATTATTTTCTGTGCAATAAATATTCTTTCCTTTCCAGAAAATGATGTTCTCTGTGCCAAATAACCACATGCCAATTTTGTGCAGTAATCCCAAATTGGAAATAGGCATTGGAAACTATGTGGTTTTTGAAGACTTTCTTGCAGTTGGAAGAAAACTGTGAAAATTACAAATTCCTTCCTTTGAGAAGAAAAGTGGGCTGCATTTACACTGCGGAAATATTGCAGTTTGATACCACTAACTGTCATGGCTCCATCATATGGAATCCTGAGATTTATAGTGTGTTGTGGCACCAGTGCTCTCTGACAGTAAAGGCTACATATCTCGCCAAATGACAAATCCCAGAATTACATAGCATTGATCCATGGCAGTTCAAGTGGTGTCGAACTGGATTATTTCTGTAGTGCAGATGCAGCCTGAGTGAAGAATTATAACCCTACCATACAGTTATTTGTAGGGAGCCCACTTGTGGATGCACAAAGAACTGCAAGTTGGGATGTTATTCCAGCCATGTCATTAGAAAACACAGCATCCTTCTTTCCTTCAGACAGCAAAGCAGCCAGGGAAGGAGCAGGAAGGCATTGTTTTTGAGCAAAAGCTAGACTTCTGCCTTCTCCTCTTAACAAGCAGTTTGAGTGAGCTAGAAAATGTGTGCTTCTGGGAAATAAGCTTTCAGAGAATAATGCAAGGGATTAATTTGTCTCTGCTTGTTGCTGTTTGTATCACTTTTAGGGTACTCAAGCAGATATTTGTCATTTACACTTTCAGATACTTGCAGTTTAAGATATGTATAGTGCTGTCTTTTTTTTTGAGACTTGAAATGTTAGGGTTTGCAAGTTGTGATTCTAACTACAGCAGAGATCCTACATCAGGATCGCATAGTGCAAGTCCCCCAACATTAATTGTACTCGGTAGCCTTTATGTTAAATGGCAACACTGTGCAACTGAACCAAGACATACAATGTACAGTGGACCCTTGTTATACGCTGGTGTTTGGTTCCAAGATCCCCGTGGATAACAAAATCCGTGGATGCTCCCATTAAATATAATGACATAGGAAAATTGTGTCCCTTATAAAAAATGGAAAATCAAGGTTTGATATTTGAAATTTATACTTTTTTTGGAACATTTTCAAACTGTGGATGCTTGAATCCATGTATAAGAAATCTGTGTTTAAGAAGGGCTGACCATACAACTACATGCACATGTGCATGTATGCATACACAATGTGTATTTGTGTTGATGCACAATTTGCATGTGGTATGTGCAGTGGCATTGCATGCACAATTCTTCTTCCTCAACCATGAATGAAAGATGGTTGTCCTACATCAGACAAAAATGTCCCATCACAAAATAGTAGTTATGTATTTACAAGACACTAACAGGACTCTACCTTATTTATTGTTATGCTAGCTGCCCCAAGCTCTTATTTTTGATTTTTAGAATTGCAGGTCCTCCTCCCTCTCTGTCTCCAAACCTTCCTTTCAGGTGTTATGCATCCTCTGGAATCCTGTTCCATATATTGAGTAAAGCTGAAGTAAGGACAGAGGCTACACTTAAGAAAGCAGCATGATGGTGGTGGTGATAGTTTGGGTTGTGATGGTCCTGCTGATTTAGTAGATTTCTATTCCACTTTTCTTACAGTAATGGGCAGCTGATGGCTCTGTTGTTGTAAAAGAGCAAATCCCCTTTCGCTTTTATGCTTGCTCCTCCCAAAGCTGCTCTGGGTTGTAAAGGAGACATGCAGAGGCTGAGCCTTATTTCTGAGAGCTTCAGCACTAGGAGAGCTCCACTACAATCAGCAGCACCTACTAAAGGAAAATCGGTTCATTCCCGCCCCACTTGCAATGATAATGGATCCACTGCCCATCTATGATTCCAATGAGCTCAAGGTCACATGTTGTTGTTGCTATTGTGTGCCTTTGTTTCCAACTTAGGTGACCCTAAAGGAAACCTATCATGGGGTTTTCTTGGCAGAATTTGTTCAGAGCAGCCTTCCCCTGAGCAGGGACATAGCCTGGGGGGGGGTCTTGGGGTCCACCCCCCCTTCCATTAGAAAAATGACCCAAGCCCCATTATAATGGTGGCACTTAGTCTGGACCCCCCCTTCCTAAAATCCTGGCTACGTCCCTGCCCTGAGGCGGAGATCATTTCACTTGCCCAAGGTCACCCAGTGGGATTCATGGCAAATTGGCAAATTGAACCCTGGCCTCCAGAGTCAAACCACTATGCCACACTGGCTCTACTTAAAGTCACAAACATTACTCTTTTTATCCCAACATTATCTTCCCAACCACCCAGTAAGACAGATCAGGCTGAGAGACAATAATTGGCCCATGGTCAACCCAGTGACTGCATAGTCCAACAGCGTTTCAACCTAGATATCCTCAATTCCAGTCCAGCAGAGGACACTGGCTGATATTACATTCATATGTAATGTTCAGTTGGTGAAACTAAAAGCGGGAAGGAGGAAAGTAGGAAGAGGAAAATCGGCAAATTCTGGTGATGTACCTACTGTAAGAAGCAGAGGCAGCTTTTCTCAAACAGCTAAACTCTCCACCATTTTCCATCTATGGGTTTCCATTTGTCAAACTCACCCACACAGCTCAACCCTTTCAAAAGGTAATTTTATAAAATACCTCCATTCGTCAGATGTTGCAAAGATATTGCAGGCTGCAAATATATGTCCCAATCTGGCTGTTACTGAAATTTGGACAAAGCTGGTTTCATTCAGCTGCAAATATCAAGCCAAGATTGCATCAACAAGGCTAGGGGAATAAGGGAGGGGGAGTCAGGATGAACCAATCAGACGGTGATAAGGGAGACAACATGGAACATTCTGTTCACACATAGCTGAAGCCACTGAAACTCTGACAATCTGGTGGCAGTGTTTCCACTCCCTCTACTGGCCAGAAGTTCCTGTTTGGAACATGTTCTCTGCTCCTTCTCTCAGGACATCTCCTCTGTGTCTAGATCTCCTGGGCATCCTTTGCCAGAGAGGTTTGCTTTGGGGGACATAGCAGAAGGAATGATCTTTGGCATATTCGTTCAGCATGGTTCAGCACCACAAATTCCTGTCAATGATGTCCTCTGACCTACATCAGTTCTGCAAGTTTGTGTTAAGGCATTTCTTGCTATAGCGTGGGTGTCAGGGTGATAATATACCCTGCAGGGATTGTTCAGCTCTTCCCTATACTTCCACTTTGGCACTAAAACATGAATTAAGAGCAAAAGTGTCAGGTACTTCTGGGTGTACATGCCCTATATTTAGCTGCAAACATCTTTGAAGCTTTTCTCCAGTTGCATTTTTGGCAGCTTTATTCCTCCCGTATAATCCCATGATGCCTTTCGGCAAGTATGAGTAGTGAGTACAATGTTTATTCATGAAACAGCAGGTTTCACCCCTGTATTGCTGTTGATACTCTTTTCTTTCCCTCCCACCACAAGATTCCTCAGGTATTTCTCCTGAGAATGAGTCAGCTAGTGATGGGAAGAATATTCCTTACTATTTGTTTTCCTGCAGGATAATTTTTTCCCCAATGCTCAAGAAACACCTGTGAGAAAAACAGAGCAGTGGTGAAGGCTCTTCACAGTTTACCAAGTCTTTCAGGACATTAGTCTATGAAATATATGCATTTCATAGATAAACACACACACCTTTTTTCTATGCAAAAAAACACATTATGACCTAAATCCTATTGTTTGTCCCAAGTAGATCTATTCAGTTAATGCAATTTATCTGTATGTTGGCTCACACTTCACCCATTGATTGAATGGGTCCGGTAGTTGGCTCTACTTGGGAGTAACCAACACAATGCCATACATTGTTTCCTATGGAAACAAGTGCAAAAATCTGCATGTTTTTCTATGCAGAAAAAATGGGAGGGGAAATCTCAGAAAGACTTCACAGAGTGTGAATATTGCAGAGATGTTTATATTCTCATCCATCGGGGCAGATACTTTTGAAACTATTCATCCTTGCTTGAGAGAAGGGGGACAAGAAGGGATAATACAATACAGTATTACAGAATAGCATGGAATTCACATTCTAAGACTCAGCAAATTCAGTTTGAATTTCAGGTCATATGTAAGGTCAAGCTCCCAATCTAAAGATGTGAGGAAATCTTTATAAAAGAACATGGTACAACAGTGACAAAAATGCACACTTCTTTTTGTTCTCCTTGATGTTCTACCAAATCTTTCTCAAAGCAGTTTTGAAATGTATCAGCAGTTCATGTGCATCCATGTCCTCATGCTGAAACACACCCAACAAATGCTGGCAAAATGGATGCACCTCTTTCAAAACCCTGCAGATTTTTCACCATTCAAGGATCTCCAAATGTCCAGTTGACTTTTCCCTATTGGTGAAATGCAGTGAAAAGTCTACGCTATTGGGGCAAGTGGCTGCAATCTTACAATTAGTCTTAACTAAAGTAGAAACATTCAGTCAATGGGATTTATTCATGTGTTGATTCACTATTCAACAAATGAATTGGCGAGTCAATGCTAGTTGGGACTAACCAAAAGGCCTCAGGCCTGTGAAAAGTATAAATAAGAGATGAAGAATCTGGATTCCTCCAAATACAGTTGACTATGGCCCTGTGTACATGGACTAGGATACTATATGGGCAGCCCAAAGTATCCTGACTCCAGAGTTGCCCAATCTTCCCTCCATTACCACATTCCTCTCTTCCAATGCCAGGTTGTTTGTTGTTAGCACACATGTCTCACTCTTCTGCTTGCTGCTGCCACAGCACATTGCTTCATTCTGAGGCCAGAATGAGGAGCCCACCAACAACCACATAGCCGGACACTTTGTTCTGACCACAGAGGAAGCAACCCATGGCCTCAACTGATGTGACAGCACAGCAGGACTCATTGTAAACAGCCACCTAGCATCAGAACTCCAGATCTTCCAGGAAGATCCAGACCCAACAGGGAGAGGTTTTTTAAAACTTCACATTAAGAGGGATATACCCTGGTTATGGTGCTGAATGAGCTGGACATTGCACAATCTGATTTCACCAGAACTGGTGTTTGGACCATGCATTGTCCAAAGAAGACAGGAGAGAAGGCCATTTTATTTGCTCCATACAAACAGGGGCTATGATTTCTCTTATGTGTGACCATTAGGTACATGAGCTGTGGTTCATGAGAGTAAGAGTCCAGTAACATCTGGAGATCACCCATATCATACTCCTGGTAGAGATGACAATGAAGACTGTCCCATGTTCCCCCCTCCTATTTCATGTTTCTGTCTCTGAGCAAGCATCTCTGCCTCGTCCTTGTCCACATGATTATTCTTTGCAACTTTGCTAATAGCTGACCAGATTTCTACTGTAAGGTAGCAGAGTGTATAATAACCTGCAATTATTGTCCATTTAGGCTCTCCCTTGGGTCTTTTTTATCCCTGCCTGCGCCAGATCTCTATGTTGCCTTTCTGCTGATTTTACTACCACATTAATTACTGCTGAGAAAGGTGCAGGTGGGGGCGGAGGGAAGACAGGGAGGATGCAGCACACTCATGATGCTCAAAGCCTGTTATGAAATGTTTGCCTCACTCTCCAGGCTGCATGTTCACTTCTGCCACAGTAGCCTGAGGCCTGAATTGCTAGTTCTATGTAGAGTAAATCCTTTCAGTCAATGACATTTGCCTACATATCAACTCTCCATCCAAGAACTGATTCAGTAGGCCTACACCAGTTCAGATTAACAAAAAGAATTCACGCTCATGTGCATGTTGTCTATGTATGTTCAAGAAGACTCATCATGTTGACAATGAGCATAAAGCCATATCAGTTATGATTATAGGGAAGAGTGGCAAGTGTGACTGTCTTTGTGTGGAGAAAAATGAAAGAAAAGAAGATTGGCTTGTAATGACATTGGGGCAAAATACTCATCCAACACTTGATGGAGGAAGAGGGGAGCAAGAAGGTCTCTGTTAAAATGCATAGACCAGGGGTGTAGCTTCAAGGAGAGGCAAAATTAGAGCATTGGTGAATAATCATGAATAATCAAATCTACAAAAGGGATGAGTGTATTAAAAACATTGTTAAAAATCCACAAAATACTAAGTTTTTTTTTTTAAAAAAAACACACAATTTAACTATCTGGAAGAAAAGCAAGTTAAACTGTATATTAACACACACATATATCCAGTGTGTTGTGTAAAATGGGCCTCATATCATTATTCATCAACTGTTTGTTGGAATAGAAAAGTCATTGTCTGAGAAAAGAAAGGAGGGAGAACATTTCTAACATTTTAGTAACTTACAACTTTGGTTTTAAGAATACATTTAGAATACAGTTTAGGCATTAAAAAGGAATGGGCTAGGCAAATTTCTCAAGGGAATATAAACTCAGCAAACAGAAGAGTCCTAAGTGTGAAAGATATTCAGTCTCTCGCCTTCTGCAGTGCTACAGAATCCTTGTATTTAATGGCAACATTGTGCAACTGAAAACACACCTGGCTGTGCCAGTAAATGACCATGTGTAACCATTCTCCTTGCATATACATGTACATATCTTCTTGCATGCTGGCACGGCATCTAGGCTCTATGGCTAGGACAGAATTATTATTTATTATTATTATTAACCATTATTTATGAAGCGCTGTGAATTTACACAGCACTGTACATACAATCTTTTTAATTAGACGGTTCCCTGCCCTTGGGCTTACAATCTAAAAAGACATGACACAGAAGGAGAAGGGAGTGGTGGATGCAAAGGGTAAGAGGTCCAGCAGTTCCTCTCTACCTCCGAGGCCTGGACCAAGGCAGATGGACTGGAGGGAGGGCTTGGCTTCAAAATGGAAGTATCTAGATGAGTGATGGGCATCTATGAGAGATGAGGAAAGTGTATTATCCTCTAGGAAACACTGAAGTGTTGTGCTGCCTATAGTACCCCCACAAAAACAGCAAATTCTTATAGCTGTGGAACACTCTTTATGGGCACAGGAGCATTTGGCCACACACACCCCAGGCCATTTTAAGTCCAGAAGAGGCATTTCTCTAAAACAAGAAGTGACAGGAAGAGTCATAGAATCATAGAATTGTGGATTGGAAGGAGCTCCATGGGCTGCTAGTCCAGCCCTCTGCTCAAGGATTTCCAACTAATACATCCCCACCAGGTAGCTGTCCAGACTCTTTCTGAAGACATTCAGAGAATGAGAGCCCACCACCTCCAGAAGCAATGGATCCCATTGCTGAACCACTCATAATGTCAAGATGTTCCTTCTAACGTTCCATTGAAATCTACTTACCTGGAACTTCAAGCCTGATCCTATCCTCTCAGAAGCAGAGAACAGCTCTGGCCCCTCGAACCTGAGACTGCTCTTGAGGTATTTAAAGAGTACAATCATGTCACCCACTATCATCTCTTCACCAAGTTGAACATGTCCATTTCCTTCGACCTCTCCTCCCTATTGCCTTTCTCTGAACCTGCTCCAATCTTTCTTTATCCTTTTGCCCAGAACTGAACTCAGTGCTCCAGATGAGACCTGCCCAGTACAGAATATAGTGGGACTAGTATTTCCTTCAATGTTTTTAATAATGCCTGGGGGGTAGCAGAACCTTGGTGAAAATGCTCCCATGCAACCCAGAGGACATGTTAAAAAAATTCTTTTATTAAATGGCCCTATGGGTTGCATGCATTCTGAGGGCCACACTTTGTCCCGCCTAGTTTAAGTAAATCTCCTGTATTGTCCCAGCCTCTCCAATAGACCCAGTCCCACAAGTTTGACTAAAAGAAGTGCATAGACTTCAGCCTTTGCTATCAATGCCTCTTGTATCACGAAGTAGATGGTGGTGGCAGTAGTAACTACAACCAGTAGTCCCAACTCTGGAAACCTCCACATATTAGTGGAAGGACTCTTTCAAGACAGGATAGGGAATAGAAATTTTGCTATCTGATGTGGTTGACTCACCAAGCCCAGCTGTGGAACCTGGGAGAAGTTGGAGAGGAGCAAAATTGTGCCCACTTGCATTACATGACTGCCTGCAAATTGGGACTACTTTGGGAGGAACGTATGATGCACACATAAACAAAGGGAAAGTAGTGCAATTGGGAGGCATTGGTGGGTTTTGTCTGTCAATGAGGAGGACTCCAGGAATGAATGGACTTCAGACCAGCTACTGGACTGAGTGTCATGTGAAAGATGTGGACCCAGACACTCTTATCCTGCTGTAATTCCACTTTTCAAGTCTTGTGTGATAAAATTCTAAGATGGGAAAATGTATTAATAGGAAAGAACATGAAAGCTGAAAGATAATGCAGCAGTTTGATTTTGCCTGAGTCTATTGGGAAAGACAAGATTCCAGATGCCGGGGTAGCTGTGTTGGCCATTTAACAAATACAAACAAAAATCCATCAGTGATACCTTTATTAGCCAACCTAAATCCACAATACTTGTTGCAAGCTTTCGAAGCGTCATGGGCTTCTTCAAGCTACCCGGCATGTATTCTGTATTGTGAGATACAGCATTGTAGCTGCAACAGGGGAACCATGAGGAGTAGCCTGTGGACTGGAACTTCAACCAAAGTAAAACAATTTTTTTCTTCTTAAATTCAGACTGAATTTGCATGTTTTATCTCTACACGACCAAAATGTTCCTGATGAGAAAAATGCAGACTTCTTGGGGAATTCATTGATCTCTCCCTACAAAGAGGCCTGTGACCTCACTGGAATGGAGACATATTGGATTGCAAAAGAGGGGTCCCTGTTGAGATACAAATGGACTTTAAATTTCCTGGACTTTGGAAAATCTCCCTATTGCCACGTGGCCAGGAGGAGGAGAACCCTGCCTGCAAAAGATATCCTCTCCTTCATAACCTCTTTACTAAGGAGTGAAACAACATGCAAGCATCTAACATCTCCAATTGTTTTTTTTTTCTTCTTCTCCTGTTTGATTTGTAACATCTTGCCTGATGAAGAAGCCCATGGAGCTTTGAAAGCTTGCAACAAGTATATTGTGCATTTTGGTTGGCCAGTAAGGGTATCACTGATGGATTTTTGTTTGTATCACTTTACAGCAATTAGAGTGAGCTGAGGACAAAGCAGGAAAGTGGGAGGATCAGAGAGAAACTGAGACATTCTAAAAGCATCTGAAAAAGTGGAACACCAAAGGATTAATCAAGACTGTGCGATATTGGGAGAGTTGTAGAGCATGGTGTCATTGACAAAAGCTTTTAGGTCATCCAAATCAACAGAACTGAACTGCAGTGTGACCAGATGAAAGCAAGGCCAGTTAAGGTAGAAGAGGTGATGGAGGAGGGAAAGAGTCCCAAGAACCTCATTGAAAACAATTTGAATCTGTTTACGAGCTTTACATTTGTTGAAAGGCTTTTTTTAAAGACACTTATGGAAACGGACAGTCTCCAGGCGAGTGGTTTTGATTCAGCCTGAATCTACAGAATTTTTGTAGTTACAGATGCTTTTATGGAAACCGTGATACAAAATTCAGCAGCACAAATGGTACAGCAGCTCCATAAACTGCGCCATGCCTCCAGTAAGGAGTGTTTTCCCATCCCTGTCTCACTCTGTATGTTCTGTTTTTCTCTCTCCAAACCAATCTTATAAATCATTGACAGGAAGACATCTATCTCAGCATTAGATTTCCCAGCCAGGAAAGATACACACACACACACACACATACACATACACACACACTCCCTGTTATTCCAAATTGGGTCTCTCACTTAGTGAAATGTGTTTTCATCCCAAATGGGATGGTTTTTAAAATTTTATTTGTTTTTTATTTCGCAGAACCCTTCTCAGGTGACAAATAACTCTTAGTAGTACCCCTTCTTGGCTTCAGTTTTTTAAAAGCTGGCCTCTGTGAAAGAGGAAATGACAAGCCCTCTTGGATTGTTGAATATTTCCATCTGCTTAATGGTGCGTATATTTACAAACTCTCCTGACTATAGTTGGCTACTCTGGGCATCCACATAAAGAACAATTTAAACACAACTTCTTTCTCTATGAATCTCTCTCTCTCTCTCTGCTCTCTAAGTCACTTCTTTGGATTAGCGAGCATCTTCATCCCCTTTGGTCACTTTGCATACACCGGGGCAACTTATCAGAGATTGGAGATCATTTATGCCCTCCCCTGGACCTTGAGAAGCCACACAGCCTTCCCATTCTTCAAAACCTGAGAAAAGTTCACTCAAAACTAGCAAATCACACTGCAAAGAAAGATTAGGGGTGTCAGATCTCAGGACCTGGCTCCGAGTCTCCAGTTTTTGTGGGTCATCCCCAGGCAGAAGACAAGGATGAAAGTTCTCCAGTGTTGGTGGGCTCAGCTGCAGGCAAGAGGAAAGGGTTGCATGCAAATTTACAGCTGTACTAATAGAGCAGCAGGTTGCTGTAATTTGCAAGGCTTAATTGACATGTATCTGCAAGTTGTAGGGAATCATTCATTTCCTTCATTAGATTCCCCCATCCCTCCCAGTCTTTGTAGCGCCAGGGCTCACCCTCTACTCTTCTCTGCATCCTCCTCTTGGCTAGAAACAGTTTGGCTAGAATAAATGTTTTTTACCCTGTTTCCCTAAGTCAGAAAAAGAATAATCCCTGCATTTCATTTTGACCTGGAAACAGCTAAATTATTTTATAAACATGGACATATGTTTTCTCTCTCTGACTAATGTATAATGCTTAATGACACTGAATGGCGCTGTTCCTATATCTCAGGTTTTGGCTCATAAATCTCAGAGTTTAGAACAAACCTGAACTGGCAACCTCTCCCTCCCCACCACCCCAAAAATGCTGGGTGGTGATTTTGCCACTTAAATATTGTTTGCCCTTGAAGGCCTTTTTTAGGCTACCAAAGATGATCTTTAAAAAGAGGGCATAATTAGAATGCCTCTTCCAGTTTTTAGGAACACGGTATTTAAGGCCTGAAATCATCCCAGAGGATTCCAAACAGCATTTAAATTGCACCTTTCTGGGGGATACAATTTTCTCTTCTGATTCATTTCTTTCTGGTTTTCAAAGGTGTCTGGAAGCATGGTGAAGGTCAAGAAGTCTGTGGACGACACTAAGTGTTCTGGTGCATTGCATGCAGCCTCAAAGACACATTTTATGCTGAGATCTTACATCATGTTGGATATTGTGTAAATTGACACTAATCAGGGGTGTCACTACTGTAGTGTGGGATGTGGGCGCTGCACCATGTTATGCAACGACTCCCCAAACATCTGCCTTTTACCAGAAACAAATTGTTACATTCACCTGCATCCAGTTCAAAAGCTGGAGATAGTATGAGTGTGGCAAGGTTCAGTGGGAGGAGAAAAGAGAGGCCTCAGGGTTGTGGTTTTTTTAAAAATAAATTTCAAATTTTTAATTTTAACTGTTTTTTTTAAGTTATTGGAAAAAATATTTTATTTTATTTTAAATATCACATCTCACCACATTTTCACTTTAATCAAATGAAACTATGCATGGGTAAATACATTTAGGCTATGCATATGATATTGCAATTTGAAGGTATAATTTTAATTTTCCCATTTGTTTATGTCACAACTATTGCCATTACATTCAGTGATATATGGGAATTATGATTTATTAGTTACATTAGTAGCAAAACAATTTTCTAAGGATTCTGTATGGTATGGTATGGCAGGAGGTGAATGGAGGGTGGCACCATGAGTTACTGCACTAGGTGATGCCAAACCTAGTGACATCCCTGACACTAATGTATTTAAATGGTGGTTGAGCTATACCACCCTTCTGCTAAATATCAACATTGTGTATCTGATTGCATGTCAAAGTGCATACCGTTTATACAATCCCAGTGAATCAAATGATACCTTTCAGACACTATTAAGTACTTACAGGACATCCAAGAATCCACAACAGAACAGGCTACAGTTACACTTGCAGAAATCTGTTTATGCTATTGTAAAGGAAATACAAATATGATGCCTTGGCAAGAAATGATTTTTTTAAAATACAGCTTCATGCACAAGGGAACTCACCAGTGCATAAAACAACAGAATGCCTGCCCATATGTTCAGTACAAATACAGTGTTATGGCTACTTGTCAACAAGTCCTTTATTAGAGCCAACTGGTGGCTATTATTCCACACTGCTTGACTTGTGATAGCCAGTGCTTGAGCAGACTGCATGGAAATTGTCTCGATTTGAATGAAAGATCCATCAGAGAGGGGATAGAGAGCTTGGAGTAACTCATTGCATAGAAAAAGTTCCATGCAATTAATTCCTTTGTTCAAAAACAAAGATGCCACTGCACAATATTAAAACTGAAACATAATGAAGAATAATGTCACTCCTCTTGTGGTGCACCAGTAACTATTGAAGTTCATTCCCTTTTATGCTTTCATAGCCTTCCTCCATTCAATGCTTCCTTGCTTTATCCTTTTGATTCTTTAACAAACTCCTCTTACTGGATTTTCTCCATTATGGTGGAGAGCAGATTTGTCATATGCATTCAGACAGTGGCAAAAGTAAAATTTAGATTAAGACGACTTCCACACTACACAAGTTTGGAGCTATGATCCTATTTTAACTTCCAAGTTTCTTCAGAGGGGGTTTGCCATTGCCATCCTCTGAGGCTGAGAGAGTGTGACTTGCCCAAGTTCACCCAGTGGGTTTACATGGCTGAGCCAGGATTCAAACTCTGTTAACCAGAGTCATAGTCCTGCATTCAAGCCACTACACCATTCTGGCTCTGAGTTATTCTCCACAAAATCCATGCTGCACAATGATTACAAATTTTATGCACAACAACACCTGGACTATGAAGATTCTCATCAGTCCATGATTCTCCTCATCAGAGTTTCATAAGAAACATGTTTGGTTTTATTTTCGCTTTTGTTGTTGTTAACTGCCCTGGAGTAGATCTCAACTCATGGTGACCCTGTGGATGAGACACCTCCGTGACCCCCTATCTTCCCCTACTCTTCCCAGTTTCTGTATATTCATACCTAGTGATTTGAGAAACCAATGTTTTTCTTCTTGTTCATTGAGAACTTGAATGAGAATTTTTTTAAAAAATATTCGTTTCAAAAGTCCCCCTTTCAAAAGGTGATTTTGTCACTCCCTGTCAGCAGCTAGAGAAATATTTTTCACAGATTTCCCAAATAACAATAAAAGACAAGTCGAACATTTACACTAATTACTTTGCATTTCAAACTCAATTACCATGTCAAAAGAAAGTTTGGCAGATTTTAAAGAACATTCTTCTGGCTTGAAAAAACCTGAAGACACACACACACACACACACACACACACACCAATCTCAACAAATAAACTTTGATTGAAGCCCCAACAAGAAATGGTAGAGTTGGGGGGACCCTCAAGGACCATCCAGTCCAACCCCCTTCTGCTATGAAGTAATACATAGGAATACATGGGATCCTAGAGGACATGTAGTCTGACCCCTGTTCAACATCAGAATGGCACTGGAAGATGGGACAAACCGAGGGTTTTCTTGGCATAAAGAGGAGTTTCGCCATGGGCTGCCCCTGAAGCTCAGACAGTGTGACCCTCACAGATGAAGAGGGGAGGAGTGGTGTGCCAAATGGCAATGCTCTTCTGCCAAGCAGGAATTCTCAAGAAGGGGCGGAGTGGGTGCAATGGCAGGAATTCTGCCATGGATAAAACCTAGCATTCGAAGGGCTTCCCAGGGGTCATCCAACCCCCCCCCCTTCTACCATGAAGGAATACCTAGGAGTTGCAGTTGAAGCTGAGAGCATGTGACTTGCCCAAGGTCACCCAGTGAATTTCTAGGGTGAACTGGGAGGCTAGAGTGCTAATCCCAGCTCAGCCATGTAAATCCTCAGGGTGACATTGGTTAAGTCACACTCTCTCATTCATGGATATTCTGCACTCTCCTTGCCAATTATTATTATTATTATTATTATTATTATTATTATTGCATGACCTTAGCATCACCATGGGAGAGGTGCAGAGAAAGAGTTGGCCATGCCCTGCCTCTGAGGCTGAGAGAGTGTGACCCTCACAGAAGAGAAGAAGGGGCGGGGTGGGGTGCAATGGCAGGATTTCTGCCATAGATAAAACCTAGCATTCAAAGGGATTCCCAAGGGTCATCCAACCCCCCTTCTACCATGAAGGAATACCTAGGAGTTGGAGTTGAAGCTTGAGAGCATGTGACTTGCCCAAGGTCACCCAGTGAATTTCTAGGGTGAACTGGGAGGCTAGAGTGGAAATGATTAAAAATGAAATTTCTTACTCACTGACTGAGAAGTGCTCAGAATTTATTCTCTTTAAAATGTTTTTGAAATTTTCAAATAATAGATACTTCTACCAGTTTCTGAATTTTGAATAATATTCTTTACATCACTATTCATACCCATGGTCTCCTTAACTGAATCCATCCATCTAACATGTAGTGTTCCTCTCTTTCTAATTCCCTCCATTTCCCCCAGCATTATTGTCTTTTCTAATGAGTCATGTCTTCTCATGATGTGGCCAAAGTGTGACAGCCTCAGTTTAGTCATCTTTGCCTCCAGGGAAATTTCAGGCTTGATCTGCTCTAGGACCACCTGTTTGTTCTTTTTGCTGCCCATGGAATGCTCAGAACTCTTCCAACTCCATATCTCCCTTTTTAAAATTTGGGGTTTATCTTCATATGGCTCTATTTTTCACTATTTTTCAAATATTCTTTCCATCCTTACCCAGAAGTGAATTTTATCCTATAGGAGGCAAAACTGGGAAGACCCATAGATTGCCTTCCCCATTCAACTTTCCATGTTTGTCCCTCTCTAGCCCAAGGAGCCTGCACATTCAGTGCCCATACATACAACAGTTCCCATTCTGGAGGGGATCGTGTTGTGCCTGTCAATCAAGTGTTAAAAATGTTGGCCAGAATTCACAATCACAGTTATGGATTCATAACCTTTGTGGTGGTCCCTCATACTCACAGCACTATTATCACTATCATAAAAGTACTCCTAATTCTGCTTTGCCAGGCAGTAGCTTCTATGAGTAATGGAAGTCAATAGGAATAATAAAATTATACGGGCCCAAATAGACCGGCTGGAAAAAACCAGCTTCCATGGCATGGCATTTTGTCAGCACATGCCCCAAGATGCCCGGAAGCCACCCAGCCAATCAGATGAAGGCAGCTTCAAGCCATTCTGGGGGTGTAGTGTTTTGATGATGTACACCCAGAGAGTGTCCAGAAGCTGTCCAGGGGTTGTGTTGGGGGCTCCTAATGTGGCCCAAAACCAGCCCAAATAGGAGTGGATCTTTTCTATTAGGGTCAGTGGTGGAGGGCGTTTTTAGGACCACAGCATGTGTTTGCCGTGGTCCCGAGGCATCTTTGGTGAGGGTGGCTTCAGGCTGCTCCTTTATGGCCATCTGTTTAAGCCCATAGTTGGAAGAGACCTCATCCTGTCGAATCCTATTCTGTTATGCAGGAATACACCATCAATCACTCTTGACAAATGGCCTCTCTTTTAAAGCCTCCAAAGAAGGCTAAACTTTGCAATAAAAAAAAACCTCCAAAAGGAAGTTCTCTGATTAATTGTAGTATAACATACTCAATTTCCACCTCCTTCCTGCAGTAATCTCTGGTGTGTGGAGGAATTGTGTCAAGGATTCTTCTTCCGATTGTCAGAGACCATTGGAAGGATGGGAATGGAAATGCCATCATATTGGACCTTGATCCATAGGAAAACAGACCTTTATTGCTCACAGCAGCTACTGCCTGATAAAAGGAAAATTTGTGGGCAGGTTGGGCCAGGTGACTTCATTCAGTTAGTGATGTACCTGATCTAGTATTTCAGCCAAGGACTCTTTCAACATAAAATAAAATAAAATGTAACAACTCTGAGTTTGCACTAGCATGGTTGAATATAAATAATTTGAAACCCAGACTTTTAAGAGTTAAATGGTATCTGAAGAGGTAAGCAGTGAAAGATCTGGGCCTGGGTTCAGGAATCTGTCAGTTCAGTTTTTCTCACAATTTATTTATTTTTTAAATCAAATTTTGCCCTCATCTCCACTAGAAAGAAATTTGGCAGTTTTGTCAAATTGACATAAAAAATGCTCACCCCATCCTAACATACCCTTTTGAGAAATTTTGCAAGTGTTACCCAGTCAACATTTCTCAGATGCTTCATCAATGGAAGGAGGCTTCTGAAAATGCTTTAGATAAAACTTTCGGTGGCGGTTCTACTTTTTAAAAAACCACTGTAGCAGGTTTTTACAGCTGCACCCCCTGTGAAGCCATGGAAACCCCAGCTGCATCTCACAGCAAGCTAAAGATTGCTTCTATATTTTTGAGTTATAACAAACAAAATGCCAACTGATATATATCGGGACCTGTATTTATTTTAGCTACTTTTTATGTGGCTGATAGTGTGATGAGTAACATTTCTTTCTTGATAGGGAATAAAATAGGGTGGATGAAAAGTTAAATCAAAGGCAGCTGCGGTCTCAGAAGGACAACATATATCAAGGAAGGCAACAAATACGTTAGGAAAAAAGGTAGACATTCTTTTGTTTTGTGGTGGTCTGTTCAAATGTTACACTGTGACATGGTATCATTTGTAGCCAATGTTGCTGAACAAAGGTTTTTATTCAAAACACTTTCAAGACTGTGTCTAGGAAGTTTTAATGTTAAGAATATTTTGAGAGAGAGGTGGAAAGGGAAAATGGATCCTCACTAGCTATTGACAACATTTTGCTTTCTTAGCCCTGGAAGGTTGTGATAACATGTCTATAATCTATGGGCTAGGTATTGATCAAGATCCTACCATGTGCTCGAATAGTGTATATATACACTGACATAGTTACCTGGTAGCCACATTGTTCCACTTTGGTTACACCTCACCTTGAATTCTATGTCCACCACAGTTCAGGAAAGGTGAAAGGTGCTGGAAGGGGCCCAGGGGCAGGCGATCAAAATGGTGAAAGGTCTGGAAAACATAAAACTCTATAAGGAATGTCTTACGGAGCTGGGTATTTTTAATCTGGAGAAAAGAAGGTTGACAATTGACATGGAAGCCATGTTAAAATATTTGAAAAGATAGAAGAAGCTTGTTTCTGATGCCCAAAAGACTTAGGCCTTGTACAGACTGGCAAAAAGTGCTAGCCAGTGGGCAGGGTGAAGGCAAAACCCTACCACTGCCGGCAGGGCGTCATTGTGGTGTGCACCATAATGATGAACCTCCAGTGTAGCATCCAAATGGCACATCACAGGGGGGCATCATAATGGCATGCTGCCACACCTATAATGCATCTTCCAGGAAGCAAGAAGAAGCTGCTTTTTTCAGCTTCATTTTGCTTCCTCTGGAGGTCGTGGCTTGCGGTTGGTGAAGCCTCCATACGGGACAAAAGGGTGCAACTGTCCCGCTGCCTGTATGTACAGCCCTTAAGACACACAATGGATTCAACCTATTGGAAAAGAGATTCTACCTCAACATTAGGAAGGATTTCCTGAAGGTAAGAGCTGTTTGATGGCAGAATATGCTGCCTTTGTGTGTGGTGGAGTCTTCTTTGGAGATTTTTGAGCAAAGACTGGTTGCCCATCTATTGGCAGTGCTTTAATTGTGCATTCAAGCATGACAGAATGTGGTTGGACTGGATGGTCCTTCAATTCTCTTTCAACTCTATGAGTCTATGATTCTAGTTCCACTACTCCAACTTTTTGCTGAATATTGGCATTGATTGACCAATTGTGAAACTTCCAGTGTTCCTGCTTATTGCAACCCCAGCGAAACAGAAACAGGTACTGAGAAACTGAATGTACTGACAAAGAGTTAGGCACCATCCACAAATGAGCAACTGCACGTGAAATGGCAACACTCCCTCAACTCTGCTTACACATTTTTGAACTGAATATGTCCATTGTACAACAGCCCAAATACTACAACTGCACACCTAAGAAAACCTAACAGTGGATTTGACTACCAACAGAATTATGGCTTATATCATTTGATTGCTCAACTCACCAGTGAATGTTGGAAGTTAAGCCAGAATGCTATTGATCCTGGAATCCTACAATAGTGGTTCACTTTTTCCAGGGTTGTGCAGCAATGTTGAAAGAAGGCAAACAAAATCTTCCCAATTGTAGGCAGCCTCTTTTTCACCTGCCTTATTTCCTTCACAGGCTAGGTCTGGGTCCCTTTTCCTTCTGCTGCCTCCATCAACACTGGCATCATTGCATGGTTGTTGCATACCAACAAAATTCTATCTTGAGTCCACTCCTCTCAAAACCGTGTGAGGTGACATGAAACTCCTGCCTGTGAGGTAGAATACTTATTGTCACATCCATTCAAGAATGTCTACATTGCATGGAATGTTGTAGTTATCAATAAAACAAAATAAAAATCACATGTATGTGAATCAGGCCCACCTACTTCATTATCAGTTAGCAAGAGATGAATACTTCAAACTATGGTCAAAGGTTTTTGTTTGTTTTTTAAATGAGTCTTCTTGTACTTTAAAGACAACACATTTTTGTAACATCCAGTTAGAAGGATTATGGGCCACTTCAAAAGAAGCACGTTTAGCAATAGCAATATCTAGTACATTTCTATACCACTTATCAGTGAACTAACATTTCCTAAGTGGTTTACAATAATCTGGGTACTCATTTTACCAGCCTACTAAAGGATGGAAGGCTGAGTTGATCTTGGAGAACTGCCAGGGATTGACTTCACAAACATGTGGCTGCAGTACTGGCATCTAACCACTAGGGTTGGTGATCATGCATGCCCTTAATGGATGGGTATGTGGATGGAGAATTTATAAGACTGTGGTTTAGAGACTACATCAGAGTTGCATAGTATAAATCTTTGAAATAATGTTTACATGTGATTTTGCTACTCAGACCTTATGTTGGATAGTGGCCAATGCGCAACAGAGCATACAACCAAAAGAACAATCAAAAAGTTACTTCCACCAATTTAAGCAGAGGCAGATGGATATCCCCCAGCCGAGAATGTGCATCTTCACATCCATTAACACTGCATACTCAACTCTACTTCCAGGACCTTGAACTCATTGCAGATGTTGAACATTGGACAAAAATCTAACCACATCCATAGGAGAACCTATGGATCTGTAAGGCACCAATAGGTTTATTGTTATGTGTTTTCAAGTTGTTTTTCACTTAATGGTGACCTTATCATTGAGTTTTCTTGGCAGAGAAGGTTCGCTGTTGCCTTCCCCTGAGGCTGAAACAGTTTGGCTTGCCCAAGATTACCCAGTGAATTTACATGGCCAAGCCAGGATTTGAACCCTGGTCTTCAGAGTTATAGTCCAATGCTCAAACCACTACACCACATTGGCACATACACCAATAGGCTTTTACAGTGGACCCTTGCTAACTGCAGGGGTTTGGTTCCAGGACTCCCTGTGGATACGAAAATATATGTATGCTCAAGTCCCATTATATACAGTGATGTAGTAAGATGGTATCCCTTATATAAAATGGCAAAATCAAAGTTTGCTTTTTGGATATATATCTATATATATAATTATTTTCAATATTTAAAATATTTCAATCTGTGGACATGGAGGGCTGACTGTATAAGTATTATAAAATACATTTTTAGATATATGAATAATGACTGTACACATTTTTAGATATATGCATAATTGTGTATGTACAGAATGTAAGGCAGCCCTGGAAATGTGCAGATTTTTTTCTCAGAATGACCCCAGGAGGTGTGAAATGGATAATTTCAATGTGAATCTTGAAAGCAGCCAAATTCTCTTCTATCGCTATTCAAGGGGTGCACACACTGAAGCAAGGCGATTTTTCTCTCCTTGATGATCACAAATGTGATTCACAGCCTGGAAATGAACCACAGGTGCTTTCCTCAGCATGATCGGATGCATGATTTTCATTCTCTGTGCCCAGCCCCTATTCCTCCAAATGCCCTAGCCACATAGCTGTGATGTGCATTACAGAATAAATGTGTCTGATGGTGCTTCTATTACAGTGGTGATCAAATGGCTCTGATATATTGAAATATTTGCTTTGCACAAATACATCTGTTATCAGAAGGGCCCCTTAACATAAATGGCATATTTTCCCTAATGTTCTCTGTCTAATAAATGGTTCAATGGGAGTGTGAGAGCCAAACTATGTGGGTAGGGTGCAGTAATTTCTCTTTAACATGCAGGGAATTCTGAATGCAAGTAAACGCACGCCAAATTTTATGGCGTCTAAATCTGAATAATTGTATTTCTGTGCTGTGCATCTGGGGAAGATAATAAAGCCACAAAACAATTTAATGAAATATATAAAAAATCAAATGACATTGCTAAATATTATAATATGCAGAAAATATATTTTGCATATTGTCACCTAATCTTTCATCCTGCACGCTAACAAATAAAGGAGCTATAATTGAAAGCCTTATTATCCATCTAAGTAAATTGAGCACAAATTTACCTTGTTTCTTTTTTTTTTCTTGGTGTGTGGGCAAATGCAAAAGGAAAATTTATATTATTGTTTTATGTCGGTGGCATATTTTTAGTATAATAATGAAGGTGACCAACATACGTCTTTCCCTCATCAAATTATTCCTCATGTCACATAATGATTATTCTCCCCAGTTTGATGCTTAATGAGAGTTAAGCCTCAGATGTGATGCACAACCTTCCTTTTGCCAGGAAAAAAAATCAAAACTACAGGTGAATGAAATTTCAAATCTTAAAAAAAGAAAGGGGGAAAAAACCATCTTGTTTGAGAATGGAAGCCAGATACAGAACATGAAAATGTCATGAAAGGAGGGGGAGCTTTCAAGAGAGCCTTGGAAAGTTACATTTTAGACTAAAAGTCCCAGCATCCCGTAAGACAGCAGATGTACTGACTACACTTATGCACTTGTGAACTGAATATGGATGTTACACTCTGGTGAAAAATATAAAACCACACATCTACGGGATCTTGTGCATAAAATACCAAAAGAGTACCAGTAATGTTTTTTGCACTGTGTGTGTGTGTGTGTGTGTCCTTCAATTGAAAAATAAAAGTCCAGTGAAGAAATACATAGAAAATCTCAGCCAGCAAGAAGAAAACTGTCCCCCCTAGTTTTGTACAGAAGGATGAGAGAACCAGCATGGTATAGTGGATTGGATTTTGGATTAGGATTGTGGAACGCCAGGGTTCAAATCCCTGCTTGGCCATGGAAACCCACTGGAGAAATAATCCAAATTGAGAACAGTTTCACTGCCTTGGCTCATTGCTAGGGAATCCTGGGAATTGTAAGTTATTGTGGCAATAGAGCTCTCTGACAAAGAAATGTGTCACAAAACTATACTTCTCAGAATTTCCTAACACTGAGCCAGGGCAGTTAAAAGTGGTCTCAAACTGGATTATTTCTGCAGTGTGTTTTAGACGTAAACAACAAAGCAAGTCAACACTTACATAAGTTCTATTGATTTAATAAATCTACTTTAGTTGGCACTAATGAGAGGATACAGACCACAGTCTCTTCATTTCTCTTCCTTCTCCATATTCAGATAGTAATTCCTTGATCTACACAGAAAAGAAAACCAGAGAAAGTAGACTGATATGGCAAATAAGATGAAAATAGATTTTTAACCTGACAAATTTCCCCAGGAGAAAGTTGCTTTTCCATGTACTTGTGGGCAAAACAAACCCATCCAATGCAGCTGGGAACTGAAAGATGTGTGCCGTGTTAGATAACCTTGGTGTGTGAGTGTGCATGTGTGAATCATCTAGGGAAATATAAATTAAAAAGAGTGCAAACTTTTATGGGCCGGGGTATAGCTGTCATTTCTTGAAGCCACAATCGTATATAAGACATATGTGAGGCTCTAATAGGAAGCAATTTACCCAAGGATGTGTTTGCTCCTTGAAGTGCCTTCAACATTTCAGCTTGGAAAAGTTTGAAAGAGCATCTGCAGTGGAGCTGTTGCTATTTGGCTTGCGGCCTCTCATTGGTCCACCATTATGGGACTTTTATCATGCTATTAAACTGCCTGTTGTGAAAAAGACTGTGTGGAACAATGAGACTTGAATGCTGACGAATCTCACAAAGAGGATGTCATGTAGTGCTGTGACTATTTGAGCGTCTGCTCTCCCTAAGGTAGAGCAATAATGACAGGTTCAGTTTCAGGTTTTTCACACTTCTTCTCTCCCTAAGAAAGAACAGTGGTCGCCAACTTGGTTGTGACTATTTGGCTGCAGAATTTTCTGCCTTGTGAGGTTGACTGGCCTTTCTTGACTCTCTTTCCACCAGCTAGAGAAGACAGGCAATTGATTTTTAAATATCCATTGTAGAAGGTCTTTTACCTGAGGTAAGTTGTATTATTATGTTTTAAGAACTGTGTAAATTGTTGTAAATAATAATTTAATTATTTGTTTTATTTATATACCGCTATTCCAAAGATCATAGCGGTGAACAGCAAGTAAGCTAATTAGCATGTAAGCTAATTTGCCCCCAACAGTCTGGGTCCAACTCATTTTAGCGACCTCGGAAAGATGCAAGCCTGAGTCGAGCTTGGGCCCTTTTGCTGGTCTTGAACTCGCAACCTTGTGGTTTCGAGTGAATGGCTGCAGTACCGGCATTTAACCACTGCGCCACCAGGGCTCCTAGAAAAAATGAAAGTTTTTCATGTACTCACTTACTTAATTGTTTATTTTTAACCATTGTATTAAGCTTTGTTTTAAGTGCACAGTGTGATAGCCATGTCCATGTACTGCTATCCATGGTTTCTTACCCAGGTCCCAAAAATATGTTCTCTCCAGACATTTTCTAGGTCTTCTAGCACACTTCTATTGTATGTTTCTAGTGGAAGCTGACCCTAGAATGTTGCTGGAGGATCTAGAAATGCCTAGAGAGGTGTTCTTTCTGGGAATCTCTAGGTCTTCCACTGTGAATGTATGGTCAACTTCCATCAAAGGTCATCCATTGCAATAAGGTTTGCTATCATCTGTGGTTTTGCATTTTCACAGTAAGTCTGGGAATGTATCCCTTGAAGATAAGGGTATCATACTGAATTCTGTTTTAACTTATATTTTTAGACACTTTGGATCCCATATTGGAGGAAAGGTGGATATGAATATAATAAAATAAAATATTTGTCCCTTCCTGTCATGCTAACACAGAACAGTAATGGATTCACAATTAAATTTATTTTATTTTATTTAGTCTCTGTGAGATATTAGTGAGATCTCATGAAATTTCCAGCAAATATTCACTAGGTGAGATAAGGGAAGGACTCAGATCCCATCTCTCTATGAGTGTTGCAACAGGAGTAGAGGATGATGAGCACATTGCCACCTCCAAATAGGAATTATGACTCCCAATGGAATTTTCATTTAGTTCCCAAATTTCTACCATTGTGATAACTTACAGCTTCAGTGGAACATCTAGAAATAATTTAGATATGGAAAGAAAAAGGGGCAGGCAAACTGACCTAGGGAATACAAACACAGCAAGAATCAGGGTAATGTAAAAAGCTGCATTGAGGACATAACGCTAGGCTATCCCATTCCACATTTCAGACTTACTAAAAAGCTTGTGAAACTACCCCACATGGCCATTCCCTGCTCTGTGGGGAGCAAGCAGAATTAGAGAAGCATCCGGCTATATCCCCATAGCCATGCATGTACTGATTAGAGATGTATTGAGGCCCCTGGAGGCTCCTGGCAGATCTTAGTGTCGAAGCTGTCATTTTGTTTCTGGCTATGGGGATGTAACCAGATGCTTCTGAAATTCTGCCTGCTTGCCACAAATCATGGGATGGCTGTGCTGGGGGCTTCATGGGCTTTTGAATAAATGATTGGGGGTGGCACAGAAGGAGGGAGGAAATGTTAACCCTTGTCATGCCTAAAAAGAATAATAGAATCATAAAGTTGAAAGAGGCCTCATGGGCCACTGAGTCCAACCCTCTGTTCAGTGCAGGATTTTCAGCCATAACATGTAGTAGCCAGTAGTTGTCTAGACTCTTTTTGAACATGTCCGGAGAAGGAGATGCCACCAGCTCTCTAGGCAATTGGTTCCATTGCTGAACTGCTTCCACTGTCAAGAAATTGCTTCTAATGTTCAATTGAAATCTACCCTCCCGTAACTAAAAAACATTAGACCTGGTACTGCCCTTTTGGGCAGCAAAAAACAAACCTGAACCGTCTTCTCTTTGGCAGTCCTGTAAGTACTGAAAGAGTGCAATCATGTCACCCCTCAGACTTTGCTTCTTCAAGATGAACATACCCAACCTTATCAAGTTTTCATCATATGCATTGTTCTCCATACCTCTTATCATCCTTGTGTAAGTAAAACGTATATGTGCAGATGTCTCTAACAGGATGTCAGTCTAAATATAACCTCTCTAGTTGTGAATGGTTTTGAGTATCTTATTCTTTGCAATGCTAGAAATTTGGAGACTGAAGGGACAAAATGTTTATTTGGGGGGCATTTTGCTTCTTCGGTAGCTACATCTCTCTGACACTCAGAAACATCCAACTACTACAGAAGATTCTCAAATGAATATAAAGGCCACAAAAAAGACAAGTTTGTCTGTTTTCATTCCAGCACATAGTCTTCAGAGATATACTGCCAATGTTGAAGGATGTAGCCTTTTTTCATTAAATGCCATATCATTAAATACTAAGGTCAGAATAATCTAGGCCATAATATTTCTGATTTCTATTTATGGTTGTGAATTTAAGAGGGGATTGACAGGAAGAAAATCAACTGAGTGGAAATGTTGTTCTGGAGGGGAGTTCTACAGATACCATGAACTGCCAAAACAACAGATGAATGGGTCTTAGAGTAAATGAAGCCTGAACCTACTAGATGTTGAAATGACTAAACTTAGGCTATCATACTTTGTCCATATCATGAGATGACATGATGAAAATCTTTGAATTCAGGATTTTTGCTGCACAAAATTTGCAGGTCATTGTTTTGCTACCCATCCACAGAATAATGAGACCAGATGCAAGATATGGAATAAACAGGGCCATTTATTGACCTATTTCTTAAATTCTTAATGGAACTGCAACTAATTTCTAACAAATCCAAATGTGGGAGAAACTGCATCCAGTGTCTTTTCCCCAGACCACCTCTGCAGCTTATATGGACAATAACACCTGAGCCTAAAACGACAACCCATAAACTGGGTTATTTGCTGGCCGGCCCGCATCCCAAGCCATGAAAATTAAAAGATGAGATTTTTACATGTTTGTAGCAGCAAGAATACTGTATGCATCACTACAGAAAAGTAAAGAATTCCCAAAAATAGATATCTGGTTTATGAAGTTATATGGGTACATGGAAATAGATAAATTGACTTGTATGATAAGGAAACAAAAATCACTGGATGAATTTTAAAAAGTTTGGGAACCTTTGATTAACTTTTTATGTGTGGAAAAAGGTGAATTTATTATTATGGTTTTAGAACGATAAGGAAGATATATGAGAAGCTCTAAGCAAGATTTATGAAACACTTAAGATACTGGAATAGATAAGATTATTTAAGTAAGGTACATAAAAATACTGAAATATGGAATTTGTTTGATTATGAACTTAATGAGAGAATAATGTAATAGATGCTTTATAATGAACTAGAAGGGAGGTTAGAGTCATTCTATTTGTATTATCATTATTTATTTATGATTTTTGTTTTTAAATATTTTGTAATCAATAAAAACTATTTTTTAAAAGAATACTTTATGGATATATGCATTCATTTCCCACATTTCTCAGAAACATGAGATGAAAGGCTAACTAAAAAAAGTTCCAATAAAAACACCCAAACTATGTTGTTGCTATGGGCTTTCAAATTAACACTGACTTTAGACAATTCTAACAAAGGGTTTTCTTGGCAAGAGTTATTAGAACCAGGTTTGCCATTTGCTTTCCTCTAAAACAGTGAATGTGAATTGTCCGAAGTCACCCAAAAGGTTTCCGTGGCTGAGCAGGAATTCAAACCCTGATCTTCTGTTTAACTACCCTAGTTTAACTACCACACCACTCCACCACATTAGTTCCAAAACTTAGGTATATACTTAGAGAAAATAAATTTTAAAAGTTGAACAAGGGCATGTCTACAAGGGCCAAATTACCTGTCCCACCTCTCCTGGCTTCACACCACCCTGTCAAGATGACACATGGCCAAATGCCCAATTTGACTGCAGTCTGTGTTCCTGAGGGAAGGCCAGTTCCACAAAATATGGGCCTTCTTGCATCTATCTATCTATCTATCTATCTATCTATCTATCTATCTATGGCCCGTTACAAACAAACAGGCGTAAAGTATGTCCTGGGGACATACTAGGGTTAGGGTAAGTGTGTGCCTTACGCACGCACCTAACCCTAGTACGTTAGGTGCGTGCGTAAGGCACGCACTTAGAATCATAGAGTTGGAAGAGACCACAAGGGCCATCCAGTCCAACCCCCTGCCATGCAGGAAATCTAAATCAAAGCATCCCCAACAAATGGCCATCTAGCCTCTGCTTAAAGACCTCCAAGGAAGGAGACTCCACTACACTCCGAGGAAGGAGTGTGTTCCACTGTCGAACAGCCCTTACTGTCAGGAAGTTCTTCCTAATGTTGAGGTGGAATCTCTTTTCCTGTAGCTTGCATCCATTGTTCCGGGTCCTGTTCTCTGGAGCAGCAGAAAACAAGCTTGCTCCCTCTTCAATATGACATCCCTTCAAATATTTAAACAGGGCTATCATATCACCTCTTAACCTTCTTTTCTCCAGGCTAAACATCCCCAGCTCCCTAAGTCGTTCATCATAGGGCAAGGTTTCCAGACCCTTCACCATTTTTGTCGCCCTCCTCTGGACACGCTCCAGTTTCTCAATGTCCTTTTTGAATTGTGGCACCCAGAACTGAACACAATGTTCCAGGTGGGGCCTGACCAGAGCAGAATACAGTGGCACTATTACTTCTCTTGATCTAGACACTATACTTTTATTGATGCAGCCTAGAATTGCATTGGCCTTTTTAGCTGCCGCATCACACTGTTGACTCATGTTCAATTTATGGTCTACTTAGACTCCTAGATCTCTTTCACATGTACTTTCATTCAGCAATGTGTCTCCCATCCTATATCTGTGCATTTCATTTTTCTGCCCTAAGTGCAGTACCTTACATTTCTCTGTCTTGAATTACATTTTGTTAGCTTTGGCCCAGCTTTCTAGTCTATTCAGATCATTTTGAATGTTGGTCCTGTCCTCTGGAGTATTAACTATTCCTCTTGACTTGGTGTCATCTGCAAATTTGATAAGTGTGCTCCCAATTCTGTCATCCAGGTCATTGATAAAGATGTTGAATAACACTGGGCCCAGGACAGAGCCCTGTGGGACCCCACTGGTAACTTCTCTCCAGGCTGAAAAGAGCCGTTGTTGAGCACCCTTTGGGTTCGTCTGGTCAACCAATTACAGATCCATTTAACAGTTACTTTGTCTAGCCCACATTTTACAAGCTTGTTTGCAAGAATATCATGGGAAACCTTGTCAAAGGCCTTACTGAAATCAAGATATACTATATCCACAGCATTCCCTTCATCTACCAAGCTGGTAATTTTATCAAAGAAAGAGATCAGATTTGTCTGGCATGACTTGTTTCTCTGAAACCCATGTTGACTTTTTGTGATTATGGCATTGCATTCTAGATGTTCACAGACTCTCTGTTTAATGATCTGCTCTAGAATCTTTCCTGGTATTGATGTCAGACTGACTGGACGATAATTGTTGGGGTCCTCTTTTTTCCCCTTTTTGTAGATGGGGACAACGTTTGCCCTCCTCCATTCTGCTGGGACTTCTCCTGTTCTCCAGGAGTTCTCAAAGATTATTGCCAATGGCTCTGATATTACATTTTCCAGTTCTTTTAATACTCTTGGATGTAGTTCATCTGGTCCTGGAGCCTTATATTCATTTAGATTAACAAGGTATTCCTCTACTATCTCTTTACTTATTCTGTGCTGAAATTCCCCTATTCTGTCCTCTGCTCCATTATCCTCAGGTTGAGCACCCTTTTCTTTTTCTGAGAAGACTGAGGCAAAGAAGGTGTTGAGTAATTCTGCCTTTTCTCTGTCTTCTGTTAGCATTTTGCCATCTTCTCCACGCAGTGGCCCTATCGTTTCCTTCTTCTTCCTTTTGCAGCGGACATATCCAAAAAAGCCCTTTTTGTTGTTCTTAACCTCTCTGGCAAGCCTGAGTTCATTCTGCGCTTTAGCTTTTCTGACTTTACCCCTACACATGCCTGCTATTTCTTTGAATTGCTTTTTTGTGATTTCCCCCTTTTTCCATTTCTTATACATGTTCCGTTTCAAACTTAGTTCGGTTGAAAGTTCCTTAGTCATCCATCCTGGTTTCTTGAGACACCTCCCATTTTTCTTTCTCACTGGAACTGTTTGAAATTGTGCCTTCAGTATCTCTCTTTTGAGAAACTCCCATCCGGTCTGAACTCCCTTCTCTTTTAGTATTTCTGACCATGGGATCACCCTCAATACTTCTCTAAGTTTACTGAAATCCGCTCTCCTAAAATCTAGAATGCGTGTTTGACTATGCCTGGCTTCTCCTTTCCATTGTATAACAAACTCCAGGAGAACATGGTCACTTCCACCTAATGATCCCACCACTTGCACCCCATTAACCAAGTCATCCTTGTTGGTTAGGATCAGATCCAAAATAGCTGCCCCCCTTGTTGCCTATTCCACCTTTTGGACCATGAAATGGTCTTCCAGGCAAGTGAGGAATTTGCTAGGCCTTGAGGATCTGGCTGAGTTTGACTTCTAACAAATATCAGGGTAGTTGAAGTCGCCCATCACTACTACATCTCTCTTTTCTGACTGTGTGGTCATCTGTTCTAGAAAGGCATCATCCAATTCCTCCGTCTGACTTGGGGGTCTGTAGTAGACTCCCACCATAACATCCTTGTTGTTTCCCTCCCCTTTGATTCTTATCCAGATGCTCTCCACCTGGCTTCCAGGATTGATGTCCTGGATCTCTTCACAGGTGTAAATATCTCTGACATATAGTGCTATTCCTCCTCCTTTCTTGTTTGGCCTATTTCTCTTTAAAAGGTTATACCCCTCTATTTCCACATTCCAATCATGAGACTCATCCCACCAGGTTTCAGTGATGCCTATTATATCATATTTGCTTTGCTGTACTAGGAGTTCAAGTTCATCTTGAACTAGGTCTAACCTTGTACGGACTTCACAGAGGGCTTTCGCCATCGCTGCCCCTTCACTCTGGAACAAGCTCCCTGTAGAGCTTCGCTCCGCCGCCTCACTAGTTACTTTCAAGAAAAACTTGAAAACGTATCTATTTCGGCTGGCCTTCCCACCTTAGTTAGATTGTTTGTTTATTTCCCTGCCCTCCTTTTCCCCTTTCGACCTCAGATCGATGTCAGTTATTCTCTCCTTCTCCTTGCCCTTCACATGTGTATTTTATTGATTTCCTGTTCCTGTTTTTGTTTTTTACAGTAGTGTTCTTAACTTTTTATATTGAATTTTTATCCTGTTTGTAATGTTTTTAAAATTTTGTAAGCCACCTTGATCATATTTTGGAAAGGCGGGGTAAAAATAAAATTTATTATTATTATTATTATCTTGCTTATTTCCCATGCTCTGTGCATTAGTGTAGAGACATCGCAGACCACGGGTCCCATTTACTTTTTGCTTGTGCAAGTTTATTTGCCTCCCACTGTTGGATCCTTGCACTTTTTTTCTTGTTTCCTCTATGTCTGTTTGACTATTTTCTCCAGCCCTTTCACCTTCCTTAATATTGTCTCCCTTCCCCTTGGAACTCAGTTTAAAGCCCTCCTGATCAAGTTCTTGAGACTGTTGGCAAAAACATTTCTTCCAACTGGTGTGAGATGCAACCCGTCCGTTGCAAGAAGTCCCTCCTCATGGAACCGCAGCCCATGATCAAAGAATCCAAATTGTTCTTGGCGGCACCATCTGCGAAGCCAGTTGTTCACATCTGCTATTTTCCTCTCCCTTCTTGGACCGTGCCCTTCAACTGGCAGAAGAGACGAGATGACAACCTGTACATCCATTCCTTTCAGCTTCCTACCAAGCGCCTCGTAATCCCTTTTGATATTCTGCAGGCTGTGTCTTGCAGTATCATTGGTTCCCACGTGAACCAAGAGGAAGGGGTATTGGTCAGTAGGCTTGACCATCTTGTCAGCCTCTCTGTCACATCACGGATCTTTGCCCCTGGGAGACAACACACCTCTCGAGACATCTTGTCAGGCCTACAAATCACTGCTTCTGTACCCCTCAGCAAGGAGTCCCCCACTACGACCACACGCCTCCTACGAGATTTTGCAGCAGCTGTTCCCTTGGGTGGGACGCTCAGGCTTGCCTGCTCTGTCCCTGAAGTCTGTCCATGCTGCTCTTCTTCATCCTCCTTGATAAGGGAAAGAGCTTTGAATCGATTCTCTAGCTGCAAGCTCCCCGAACAATCCCTTCTTGGCCTACTTCTCTGTGTGACATTCCTCCAGCTATCTTCCTCCTGTGTATGTGAAGTGACCTCCTCGGCTCTAGCATCTTCCTCTGCATGGTATTCGTCCAGGATTGTTAGTTCTGTTCTGTCCAGGAAATCCTCCTGCTCCTTAATATGCTGAAGTGTAGCTACTCTGGACTCCAACTGTTGCACTTTCTCCTCCAAGAGGGGTACCGACTTGCACTTGGTGCATGTGAAGTTCTCCACTTCTTTAGGCAAGAAGACAAACATCCCACAAGTGTTGCAGGTGATTGCCATGGTTCCGTCAGTGTCCATACTGAAAAGTCTTAGGAAATTACTGGAACAGGACTGTGGGCTTCCTCCTGAAAAAAAGAATCCTCCAGAAAACACCAATGCTAAGCCCCTGATGCTTCAACAATTTGTGAAAGTGAGCTCGATCAATTCTGCCTTTGCAGTAGATTTCCTTGGATTAAAAAAAATGAAATAAAAATTGAAATAAAATTTCGGCGCGTGGCTCTGGGAGAAGAAATAAAGAGCTAGTCTGCTAGATCCACCCCTAGTGACTCACAGGTTTGACTCACTGAAGATGTGATTACAAGCACACTCTTCCTAGAGTTTAAAAAACAATTAAACAGTTACCACTTAAAATGGCTGCCCAGCTACCTCTCTCCTCCTCCTCTCTGTAGCAGGAACTGCTCTGCAGAGGCTCTGGGAGAAGAAATAAAGAGCTAGTCTGCTAGCTCCACCCCTAGTGACTCACAGGTGTGACTCACTGAAGACGTGACTACAAGCACACTCTTCCTAGAGTTTAAAAAACAATTAAACTGTCACCACTTAAAATGGCTGCCCAGCTACCTCTCTCCTCCTCTTCTCTGTAGCAGGAACTTACCTTAAGCCTAATCCCCACGGCCTGGAAAGTGGCGGATTGGGGCCTCGGAGGCTGCTGTTGTGGAAGCTGAGACCCCGATCCAATGGGGAAAGGGCTGGATACAGGCCGCCCCAAAAAGGCGGTCTGTAACCTACCTACCTATCTACCTATCTATCTATCTATCTATCTTGCTTTGGATCTTTCTAGAAAATCTGGATCACTCTGGAGTAACACTGGGCAGCTGTTTACATAGTGTCCCACTGTGCCTTTCACTGCTGCCACCACCTCTGCAGGTACCTCTAAGGTTATAACAAAGTGCCCAGCCACATGATCTATACTGGGCACATGGTTTCTGGTCTCAGAGCTGTTTCTGGTCTTCACAACTGTGGCAGATGGCACAGTGGGATAATGTATAAACAGTCATCTGATGTCACTCAGTAATTTACAGGTAACTGGGGAATCCAGAGCAGCTTTGAAGCCAGAATACTCCAGCGTAGACCTGCCTCCAATCTGTAAAGCTGGACTCCATATCCTGAAGGATGCCTTTGTCATGCCATGGAAACAAATCACAGTGAGAAGCAGAAATCATAACAAAAGTGTCATAATAGAAAATGTATTTTCTGATGCTACAAATAATTGGACATCAGGTTCTAGGTCTCAAAAAAAAAAAAAAAAAAAAAAAGGAGGGATGTTAGTGTATCACTTTGCCTTCAAAATAATCCTTGGAAAACTTATATTTGGGTGTTGCTACTCCCAGAAGCAAAATGCATCAGCATCACTGTCATCTTCTCTCAATTAATATTAAAAGTGCTGTAAGATCCCTTTGCCTATTGATTTTCCAGACTAACATGGCTATGTCTCTGAGTTCTACCAGACTATCTCACCCTGATTTTAGAGCTAAGCAGGGATGGGTCTAGTTAGTATTTGACTAGAAGACAACCAGTGAATATCAGGAATCTATGGCTAAGGGTAGGATCCTTGAGCCACAGTTGCTAGTCAAATCAACTGTCCTGGGATCCCTTCTGGATGAATGTTAATAAATGACAAAACTAAAATTAAATCAAAAATGGCTGGAATTGTATTGATGACACCCAACTTTTGCATACTAAGTGAATCTATTGTTGAATGGTGAGTCAACATGTGGACAAATCCAGTTGATTAAATGGGTACACTCTACCTGAGACTAAGGGGTGAAATAGACAGTCAAAATAAGCAGGTTTACATCCAGCTTCAAGGTAGGGCATTTAGATGATGCACATCAAGAAGATGTCTGGAAAGCAAACCTAAGCTGTGCTATGGGAAGAAAGCCTGGACTAAAATGGAGCTGGATTTTTCCACTTCTTCCTGGAAAGTGTGCACCTTTGTATGTGTGTATAAATGCACCAATGCCAGGGCGATTCTAAAAGGGCGCTCTTTCCAAACCCTAACCCTAATTTTGCATATAAATGCCTCATCACAGGAGTGTATTTAAAAGAGATGGAGCTGCCGTATGCAAGGGGTGAGGGTGGCAATGCCTAAAAGACAAACCATGACACCTCTCATGGAGATGAGTACAACATATACAAAACAGACAGTCAACGAGGGGGCATGGGGTGAAGAGGGGTGAAGAGGGGGCATGACTGCATGAGCACACCTCTGCTCTGATGTACTGTCCTGGTGAAGCACTACACATGTGACTATGTTCAGGTTCACAGGGATGTCCATCCAATGGGATGGCTGTCACCAGTGGTTTGCTCCTGCTATGGAGCACAGGGATGGTGGGGGAAACAGTAAACAACAACAACAACAACAAATCCCCAGTGACATGGCTTGAAGCTGTGCCATGCAGTCATGACATGTGCATTCCAGCCACATTGGGAGCAGGTGGTGCCATTGATGGGGTTTGAGTGCTGTGTCAGAAAAAGCAGCTTCAAGACACTTTTTCCTGCCTGCCTGTTTCACCCCTAAGAACAGGATTCAGTCTAATGAATGGACTGTTTGATGGATGGAGGTTTGATGTGCTCTATTGCCATAAGTTGGAAGAATTAATTTATTTAATACACTTATATCCCATATGAAGTCCCATCGTACTCCCTAAATGGGATTCAAGGCACACAACAACAATTCAGGCAATTCCTAACTAAGCCAGATTTTAATCCCCCCAAGCTTTGGTTTAAAAAATGCAGTTTTTAAGCTCAAAGTTTAGATTCCATACACTGAATTCTATGTGTTTCTGTTACTGAAATGAAGGGGGGGGGGGGGGGATCAACTGTCTTAACCTGAGCATCATTTCCACCTATTTTTGCCACTTCTAAGTGAGGAGGACTCCAAATTTGGGTGAATAAGAAGATTTTTGTTTAGAAATATGAAGGAGTGCAACCAAACAGACAATAGTAATTCAACAGACACACTATTCAGAGCTAACCAAAATCAAGTATGGAAATCAGATAGTAGAGGCTTAGGATTTTAGAGGGGAT
Source organism: Sceloporus undulatus (assembly GCF_019175285.1). NCBI lineage: Eukaryota > Metazoa > Chordata > Lepidosauria > Squamata > Phrynosomatidae > Sceloporus > Sceloporus undulatus. The sequence continues at coordinate 328,146,860 of NC_056523.1, read as the reverse complement.
AATATTTATCTGTCCTGGAAAGAAAACCATAGAAAATGAGATGTGACACAGACAGGTTCTGAGGAAGAAGTAGTAAGTGAAAGATGCATACTGTGTGGATGAGGGGACTAGGCATGGGACTCATATTTATATCTGAGTGCCACCCATCTTTCTCCTTTATTGGTGCCGCAGCAGCCGCACCATGCAGCACCAATGCACTGCCCAAAGCGGCTTCTTTTTTGCTGTGCCATAGAGGGGAAAGGGTGCCGGCATGACGCCACTTCCTGGAAGTAACATCCAGACACTATTCAGTGGTGACATCATCATGGTGGCCGCCATGTGGACAGGAGACCACAATGATGACAGAGTCTGTACGGACTAGGGTTCCGGAGTGTGTGGTTGGTGAGCGCTCCAGAACCCTAGAATCAGCACAGGCCTGCTGCTCCCTGTCCATCTGTACCTGGCCATAATCTTCCCAAAGAATTAACAATGGGATTCCAGAATGTCTGATGGCATTAACTTCAGAGTAACAGAAACATTTATTGAATTTAGGACAGCCCCAAAACAGATGGATAAGGAAGTTGGCTGAGACCACTGCAGGAGGTAGGTACAAAGTGTTGACTTAGGCACAATACAGAGCATCCTAAAAGGATGCTCTGCCGGCACCTCCTAAAAGGATGCAGTGGATAAACCATGTAGTTTCCCGCTGGCAGAAAAAGAACCTGCAAAAAGTGGGTTCTTTTCCTGGAGCACTTGTGATGGCCGAGTGCGCCAATGGAGCACTTGCGACATCACAAATGCGCCACGACGTGAGGACGCTAAGCGTCCATCACATCAAAATGGCGGCACCCATCTGTACAGGGCGCCACCATTTTGATGTACGGAATACGTGCTAGGGTTGCGGGGTGTCGGTAAGCGACGCCCCGAGGCAACCCTAGCACGTATTCATTACATGCTAAAAGGCCCATCTCTACTGGGCCTTACTTGCCTTTGTCTAAGTTTCTAGTGTAAGAGGATACATGAAGAGCTTGAGGTGAGGATGGAGTAATCAGTAAACCCATTTAGCCTTTATCTTGTTACTATCTGGGCCCTTCACTTGACTTCATGTCTATATATATATTTCCCATGGGAAAGTCTCCTGGTGTTCCAATGGTCATTTTGACTTCTTAAACATATGCCTGGCTCCAAATATGAAAACTCAAAAATATGGAAGCCCTAAATATAATGCAGGGTATGTTGGGTAGGCTAACATTTCCATCTTATAGAAAAATGACTTGGATTCTAAGCCACAAAACAGAGGTCATCATTAGTAGCTGGGAGATCAAGATCTAGCTATTATTACAATTATTAATTATTATGATTTTTATATTGTTTAGCCATACCCGGAGGAGTAAATTCCACCTAGAAACAACTCTCAGGTTCTTTTAATGTATTGATCACACCTTGTAAACAAAGCAGGGAGAGGAGATATTTGCACATGAGAACAGCATAGTAGTCTATAATTGTTTTTGTTTTGTGGCAGGGGAGGGATAAAACATTCCTTGCACAGGAGAGGGGAAAAAGAATAGTATTTGCTTTGAACTCCTGGGAACAAAGTTTCTTTTGTATTTAATAAAAGGCATTGCTATGGAAATGAATTAGTTTACATTTAATATGCGACAGTTCGGCACAAGGGCTATTAACCTACTTTGCACTCTCTTTTAACGGAAATAAATTGCGGTTGTATTTGCATGAATTTGGTCAACTAGATTTGATTGGAGAACAAATAGGCTATGACAGGATGAGAAATGGATTCGTTTTGGGGGAGAAGGGAGAATCCATGGGATGATTCAACCCAAATTTGATGTTATTTTTTTAATGGGTGGCTCATTCGCACAATGAGATGGTGCAAGACTTGGATGGGGGAACACAAAATGGGAAGCAATCTTTTACATGTCCAGTCCAGAAGCCCTTAAGGTGAGCTTGATTCAGAACAAGTTTTGTTCACATTCACCCATGGTCATTAAATATCTCTCCCAGAAATCCCACCATCTCAAAGTAAAGTAACATAACATAAGACATCATAACATAATGTAACATAGTGAAACATCTGGAATCCATGACCTATGAGGACTGGCTTAGGCAGCTGGGTATGTATAGTCTGGGGAAAAGAAGGTTAAGAGGTGAAATGATAGTCACATTTAAACATCTAAAAGGATGTCATATTGAGGATGGAGCAGGCTTGTTTCATGCTGCTCCAGAGCAATGGATTCAAATTACAGGAAAAGATATTTCCCTGAAACATTAGGAAGAACATCCCGATGATTACAGTTTTGCAACAGTGGAATATGCTACTATGGAGTGTGGTGGAGTCTTCTTCTTGGATGCTTTCAAACAGAGGCTGGGTGGTCATCTGTCAGAAGTGCTTTGATTGTGTCTTCCTGCTTGGCAGTGAGTTGCACTGGTAGACCCTTGTGGTCTCTTCCCTCTATGATTCTACCTTCTGCTCCGACAGGTTAACTATAGGACAGGGCTCTCATACCTTTAACAATTGTACAGAATATAATTTTTCTGGTTATCTGGTCTGGCACATGGTTGGTCCCCCCCCCCAACAAATATGTATTCCAATTGGTTACAACTGTTTCTCTCTTTCCTGGAAATTCACTGTGAGTTGGCATCTGATGGTTCAGAGACCAGTATGAGTCCATGGACCTCCAGTTTGAATAGCATTGGCATTGAAGTGAGCTATATTTACTCAAATCCCATTTTCCACACAGCCATCAGAAGCACAGAACCCCTGCCCCTTTTTTCACTTGCAAAAATAACTCATGCCTCTCATGTTCAGGACCAATCAAGGAGTTTTAGCTAAGATACAGTAGAATTGGATGTGATCATGCAACAGATAGATTGGTTGCAGATAGTTTCTAGATCATCACAATTGATGTCATCAGTGCATAAAAGTAGAAATTTCACCAACCAGGATATTCTGCACCATCTCTGGATACATTTTTCATCAATGAAAGAAGAAGCAGACATATTTATCCATAACTTTTAATTGGTTGATTCAAAGAGAAGTTGGGTTACTTTTCACATGTAAACATAAGCCACAATTCTCTTTTCAAAGATTCCTAGGAAATTATACTAAACTGAAAGGTTTTGTCTTCAGTCTGAATTGGCCTCATTCATTTTCATATTGGAAATTTAAGGCCATAATGTAATCCCTGACTGGTTGGAACTAGCTTTTAAAACAGAAAGAATGAAGCAGTTCAAACAGCCAGAAACAACAGAAAAGTTACCAGTGTGTATCACAAAGAGTCCCCTCCTTAAAAGAAATTGTCCTACAAAATATTTTCCCCAGTTAACATCAATAAAAAAATGGCACATGTCTAATTATTACTTTCCAAGCATAGCACATTTAACAGTGGCATCTGAAAATCAGCAAGATGCTTCATTTTATGTTCAGAACTCTGAGAAGACTACACAATAGACCTCTGCTGATGAGTCTATGGCCACTGATGCATTTTTACGAGGACTGTGGACGCCGTTGATTTGGATCCTCAAGAATATAATAAGCCCAACATTTGAAATGGCAATGCCTTACACGACAGCTAAACCAGCCAACCCTTTGGAGGCTTATCCTTCATGACTATAATTCACAGACTATCTGTTTACCTCTGGTGCAGATGGTTCCTTTTGGCCAGCTATAAAGCTGTTTTTCTCCCCATTTCTCTCTTTCCCCCACCTCTTCTAGCCCATTGTAGTGAATATGAACACAGATATAGCCATATGAGCTCAGATATTGCCAACTGAATAAATATTTGCTGAGATCAATGAATTCCACCCTCCCTCCACCCTCCACACACACAAAAGCACCAGTATATTTTACTGCAACCACTCAAACAGAAAAGATATATTTAACTGCTGGGGAAGTAGCCCTTTCCTGTTGCATAGAATCATTGCAGCGTGTATATCACAGGCGTGCAGCTCACCAAAATCCTCAGAACACAGAGGCCGTGCTTTAAAAGGCTGGCACTCAATGGTGCACATGGCTGGACTCAGGAGTGCCATTTTAATCATTCTCATTGGAAGGGACCCCAAAGACTCATCAAGTCCAGCTATCTGCCGAAGGTGATAACATACCTTGTAAGTCTCCTCTCATGTTTTATGAATCACAATGCACATAGTTTGGGATCCTGTTGCTTAGTGCCAAGAAGAGTAGACCCATTGAATCCATTGTTGAATGGTGAGTCAACACATAGGCAAATCCCACTGATTCAATAGTTCTATTGTATTTGGCACTAATAATATGATTTAAGTTATGTACAGTGGTTCTATTTATGGCACTCTTCTTACATAACCATGAACCGACTACATTCATTGCATATCACCCCAAAATTTGTAAGGGAACTTACATCATTTTTGCCAGGAATCCAAAAGGTGGAAATCATGCCTAGGGAGCTTGGTATGTTTAGCCTGGAGAAGAAAACGTTAAGTGACATGGCAGTGTTTAAATAAAGGATGGAATGTCATATTGAGGATGGAGCAAGCTTGTTTTCTGCTGTTCCAAAGTCTAGGACATGGAATGGAGTAATGGATGCAAACTACAGGAAAAGATATTCCACCTAAGCTTTAAGAAGAACTTCCTGGTGATAAGATTTCTTTGACATGGAAAATGTTGCTTTGGAGAGTGGTGGGGTCTCCTTCTTTGGGGTTTTTTGAACAGAGGCTAGATGGCCATCAGTTGGGAGTTCTTGGATTATGTCTTCCTGCATGGCACAATGGGGTTGAACTGGATGCCCTTCAGGTGTCTTCCGACTCTATGGTTTTATGTTTCTATTCTGTGGCGCAGCTCTGTATAATATATGGAGCTTGCTTTCTCCACCTGTTCTGTCTATTCATCTTCACCACAGTCCATTTTACTCCTGCTTCACTGTTTTATGGCAGTCAGGCTTTCAATTTACTCTTTTCAGTAAAACAACTGTTTAAGAAAATGGGGGTAATAATTATCAAAATTATCAAAAGGTAGCTGACTGTACACCATGATACCAAGAGATCCCCATAACCCAGTACATTATTATGTGTAAATGCAACATCTGACACATGCTGTATTGGAAGACTTTTATAGGCAGTCCAATGATGGATGTTAGCATTATAGCAAGATAAACTGTGATAAAATGATCTGCTGATATTTAAGGCTCTGAAATTTATAAGCTAAAGGCTGCAGTAAAAGTAATTTTATAATTCCTTTCATTAAAGAGGCGCTAGTAGTAATATATATATTTCCAGGAGAATGGGCTATGGGCATATACCCTGAATATTATCCTGAAACAAATTTCAGAGTAGAGTTTGGGAAAGAAGTAGAGGACAGAAACATTTTTTCTTCTTCTTTTGATGTTGGTTACTGCTTTTGCAGTTCCAGGTTTGCCTCGCACAACAGCCCATGTACAAGCTTTCAAGTGACGAGAAGCCCCTGAGTGACTCTTGGTACTGTAGGGTGTAACAGGTATTCTTGCCACTTTTAGAAATTCCCTTTCGATAACTTTCTTAACACCAGGACTATCTATCCATTCAGTCCTGGACAGAGACAGCCAGTGGTTCTTTTACTTAGATGTGATGAATCTACAGTGGATTTTACAGAAGTGATTCTGTTTTTTATGAGAAATGTCCAGGATCCTGAACACTATTCCTAAAACAGGCTCAGAAACCTGGATAGCTCACATAAAACTGCAACTTGATCATGTAAATTCACCACCATGAAGTAACTGAGCCAGAGGTTGCTTCTAATTCTCTACATGAATCCAAGGCAGGGAGCTGCTTGTAAGAATGAATGGCAAATCTGTTTTCAATCTAAGGTTCAGTAAATTTATCCTCCTTTTTATTTTTCAAACTCCCCTGGGGCATACATAATTTGTCCTCTGGGACCTCAGAACCATAGATGTTTGTGGAGTTAAATCCTGAACACTTGAAATGGGAATATGAAGCGATGAGGAGAGATACAGAGAGAGTACATTTCAAATGTATACCAAATGCATTTGAAATGTATTTGGTATACATTGAGCCCTGGTGGCGCAGTGGTTAAATGCCTCTACTGCAGCCATTCACTCAAGACCACAAGGTTGCGAGTTCAAGACCAGCAAAAGGGCCCAAGCTCGACTCAGGCTTGCATCCTTCCAAAGTCGCTAAAATGAGTACCCAGACTGTTAGGGGCAAATTAGCTTACTTGCAAAATTAGCTTACTGTTCACCGCTATGATCTCTGGAATAGCAGTATATAAATAAAAATTAAAAAAAATACTGCTACATATCCTTTAGTGAACTGTGGGTTTGACCATATTGTCAATGGAGTATTTTGAAGCAGTTTCCATATTAAAGGTCAATAAGATTTTTATTTCATTTCATTTTATTTTATTTTTAGTGTTGTTCATATCACTGGCTGACATAAACAGAGTGTAGAGAGGTGATAATTCCTAGCTGGCTATATTGATGGATTCTGTGGTCAGTTCCTATATTAATTGACAGGCCATCCGAGGTGCAGTAATTGAGTTCAAAGTCCCTCTTTGCATATCAGTAATGTCTATTGGCCTTGGCCACATCTGGTTTGGCAATGGCAACAATGGTATACCAAGTATATTTAACAGCCAGTGTTGTTGTTGTTTTAATTTAAATACCCCCTCCTCTCTTCAACAGTATTTCCTATGTATGATGAAGCTGCTGCATGACTGGCAAAGGGTATGTGTGTGACTCACTTTCCCACCCGACCAGCAGACCCACCAGACCTGAAAGGCAGCTCCTTCCCACCAGCAGCCACTGATGGATGTCAGCTGTTCCTGCTGCCCCACAGCCTTTCTGTGACTGGAAGAGCTGCTGGTTGGAAGGGAAAAGCTTACTTTCTCACTCATCCAGTAGATCCACTGGACCTGGAAGTCATCCAGTACCAGCATACTGGGTGACTCCCCTCCCGAGGTGTTATCCTTATGGTCTGTACCCCTCACATCGTTTAATGATGCAACTGAATGACAGCATGGGGGTAACTGTTATGCTTCCCTTTGAAAGAAGAAGAAGAAGAAGAAGAAGAAGAAGAAGAAGAAGAAGAAGAAGAATTTTGACAGCAAGTGGAAGAAACTCAGAAGACATATGAAGAACAGTTAAGGTACACATCTACTCATCAGGTCAATTCAAGATCAGAGCAGGGAAGAAGGGAGAGGAAATCCCCTTCTCCAGTCCCAAGGTAATGAGCCAGATGTAATATGCAATCTAGGTTTTGGGCACATCTGAAGAACATTGCTATTTAATACTATGAGAACTGTGAAAAGGTTAGGCATCTTTAGCAATGTAAATGAGATATGAACACAACCGCCTGGCTTCAATCAAGCTTGGTTTGATCTGGATTGATTTTTGACTTCTAGACTGCTTCACAACTCAGCTATGGATAACCCCTGACATTCTGGCATGGTTTTAGAACCCACAAATCCTTTTTTCTCTCTTGTTCCTGGCACCACTTTCTCTTGATAATGAAATTCAGGATTCTTTCAATTGCAGCTCATGGCCTCTGGTTAGTTACTGGATATCAAGAAGCTGCTGGTGTCGCTTGTCTTTCTGTCATTTTTGACTTATGGTAACACTGGGTTTTTTTTTGTTGTTGTTTTGTTTTGTTTTTTGGCAAGATTTGTTCAAATGGGCTTGCCTTTGACTTCTTCTTAGGCTGAGAAGGTGTGACTCAAGGTCACTTAGTTGATTTCTAGGGCCAAGTGGGGATTTGAATCCTGGTTTCCCAATGTCCTAGTCCAAAACTATAGCCCTTCCCATGACCATGGCTTGTAGGGAGCAGAGGAAGATCAGAGTCAGACACAGAATGATTACATAATCCACCGAGAAGCACTGGGGTCTTGCAAATGTCTCAATGCATGATGCCATCAGTCTGCATCTGGGTATAGGAACATTGTCAGATGGCTCCCCATCCCCTCAACTCTCAACCTGCAACTGAATTGCCATGGGAGCCATGAAAGATTTATCATAGCATAAAAAGTGAGTTCTGTGGGGCATTGAACATTGCAGAAGATGGAAGAGAATACCAATCTTCACAATGATGGAGCAAAAAAAGAGACTTAGGAGGTGATCACATGGGGACGGGATAAAAACAGGATCTCTCCCCTGTCCATATCCCATCTTTGACTGTGATCCCATGAAAAGCTTTCAGATTGCAGGGCTATTGTCCTGTCATTGAAGCGGCATGGTATTAATGCAAACTCCCATTAATGCAAAATGCTGGGCAATGCAGCTTCAGTGAGAAGACAATGACAGACAGTGGCAGGACCCACGTGATGTCATTTGAAAGTCTTTCACATGATTGCAGTCAATCATGCTTTCAGGACTGGATGCTGTCTGGATGAGCACAATGTCATATGAAAATCTTCTTGCGATCATGCTATGACAACAGGAAAAGGACGAGACAAGGACATTTTATCCACCATCTGATAATCTCCTTAATGCCTGGAAAGGGGGGGGGGGTGGAATTAACTGAATATGGATGTCAATCCACTGTGCATATTTTTTGTTTGCCCATGAATCATTTCTTAGAAAATTCATCTTCTTCTACATGGAGATCATATGCCCCTAATGCTTGAGCATCAGGCAGGAGAATAAGATTTTGAAGAGAGCTCCCTTGCCCATAGCTGTTCATTAACTGACACTTGCATCTAGCTCATCAATTTTTGTTCCACATGCCTGGCATATCCTTAGGATTACAGAGCTCCAATGCTGACCCATCAACAGTTCCTCCTTTTTCAAAAAAGGCTTAACTTTTCAAGATACATGCAAAGGATGGGGGGGATGGGAAAGAAAAACTGATAAAGGGAACATATCTAAGCCAGAAAACCATATCCAAGAAAGAGGAAGGAGGAAATCTATCACTCTTGGATAATCCTGCAAAATCCTAGCTTCATATTTCCAGTCTCAAATCCTCAAAGATGAACCCCTTTGACCTCCTAATTTAATTGAATATTGTCCTGTTCTCCACAGAATGCACCCGTTGGCCCTGAAACAGAGTTGTATTACCCTCCATCTTCAATCCCTTCAATGGAACTAATTAAACTCTCCCTGAGACATTTGTTGAACCCTTTCCCATGTTTGGTTAATATTTATTCACATTTCAATGCCTCTGTGGAAGGTGCATCTAAAATATAAATGAAAGGACATTTTTAAAAAGACTTTAAAATGGTGAATTTGATGGAGTTCATGGAAGGGCTGTCACACAGTTGTAGAGGACGTGCTTTGCATGCAGACGTCCCCAGGTCCACTCCTTGACATCTCCAGTGAAAAGGTCAGGGCTTAAAAGTTTCAAAGCTAGGAAATAACTTGGCTTGATACTTTGGGCAGCTCTTGCCAGTTGGCAGCTATTCACTGGTGGACTGCTCAGAGTGGTGTGAAGAAATCTCACAATTGCTAAAATTTGTCAAGACTGGCTATTTCAGAATAGAGAGAAGGAATGCAAACGTTGGCTGGTATTCTAGATCAGCTACATAACTATGCAACCACCTTTCTTACATATATAAGTTGTGTTTCCTGGCTTGACCCCCCCCCCCCCAAAAAAAATTCTGACTTATTGGGCAACAGCTGCTGTGAGTAATAGACATAGCAGACTGATGATCCCAACCCATTCCTGCCTATGATCTGAAGGGCAACAGTCAGAAGCAGGTTCCTGGTTGCAATTCCTACTTGCACCAGACATTGCTTGAGGCAGGGCAATGATTACATCAGTTCGCTAAATCGCAAACAACAGTAGAAGTGACCTGACATTTCCATTCCCTTCCATAAGCGATTACTGGTATGTAAAGGAATTACAATGTGGATGCTACTTCTATCTGTTGCAGTGCAGATTGCTCACAGGAAGGGGGTGGAAAAACCAGTCGGTTCTGTCCTGATCAGCAGGAGAGCAGACCACCATCACTCTTTGTGACTCCTGCCCAGTAAGCAGGATTGGGAGATTTTTACAGCCTCTATGTATTCCCTGTACTATTGAATATATAGCGCTCATCAATATGAATCAGTTATGAATGTGTAACACTATCATATGCATTTGTAATTGTGATCTGAATTCCAGTTATATTTATTATTGTTGATATTAGTAGTAATAGTATGTAAGTATGCATGCATGTATGTATATCCTCCCCTTTTTCCCAGTCTGAGGCCCTGTCTGGAATGGCTCTGGAATTTCCCTGACCCCCCCCCCACATTAACTGCCCCTCTGTTTCTATGCTGAAGCAGATGTCTGCATAGGCATCCCATTGAGCCACCCAACGTGTCTATGACTATTGTGAGGCCCTTGCTGCTGAAGCACAGAACAAGGATCCCAACAATAATCACATGGCTGGGTGCCCGATTCTGATCTCAAAGAGAGTGACTTGTGGCAAAGGTGGCATCCATGCAGACAGCCACTCCAGCGTAGAAATGTAGGGCCCAGAAGATCCAGAGTAAGATTTATGTGTTGTTAGTTTTTTTTTTTAAACAGTTTAAAGTTGTTATACAGTGGTACCTCGGGTTACGAAATTAATTCGTTCCGCGGCTAATTTCGTAACCCGAAAAACCTTCGTAACCCGAATTGCCATAGGCGCTAATGGAAAAAAAGCCGCGGCTCCGCCGCGGCTCCATTTAAAACAGCGCCAGGGTTTTTTCGTAACCCGAAAAAACCTTCGTAACCCGAAACAATAAATCCCTATAGGATTTATTCGTATCCCGAAAAATTCGTAACCTGGGTAATTCGTATCCCGAGGTACCACTGTACTCAGATTCTAGTGCAGAATGTGCCAGACATCATCCGGAGCTCTCACATTTCTTAAAAGGGAGTTCCGTGGAAGCAGCCACCAAGAAGGCCCACACCAGTGTTTCGACCACATCTAATTTTGAAAGGTGTTGGGCAGACAGAAGGCCTTCTGCGGGAGATCTCAAAACATGGAAAGGCTCATGGGAGAATTTTTGTTTGTTGTTGTGTGCCTTTATTTCCAATGTATGGTGACCCTATCATGGTGTTTTCTTGTCAAGACTTGTACAGAGGAGGTTTGTCATTGCTTTCCCCTGAGGCTGAAAGCATGTGACTTGCCCAAGGTCACCCAGTACAGGCCTTCATATAACCTGGGCGCAAGCTGCATGGGGTTTTAAAGATCATAGCCACCCCAGATTTTCCCCCCAGAACCAAGTCAGAAGCCAGTGGAACTTTTTAAACAAGAGAGTTCTGTGCTCCTGGTAGTAAGCCCAAGTGAAAAATGGCTATAACTGTTTGGACCAGCCGAAGTTTCTGAAAATAAGGGCCTGGACAGACAGGCCAAAATAAAGCTGCTTTGGGTCACTTTGGAGGTATGCTGTTTTAATGACACACACATCTTAAGAGGCCAGAAGCTGCGCCAAAGCTGCGATCCAGTCCTTAGCATGCCTCCAAAGTGACCCAAAGCAGCTTTATTTTGGCCTGTCTGTTCAGACCCTAAGTTATTAATTTACTTTGTCCTTGAGTTCAAGAATTAAATATTATTTCCAGTTCAAGAATGATAGACTTTTTCATAAGATAATGTTAGCCACTTCACCACAGGAAGCTTTTTGTAGGAAAGAGTGGACTAAAGATTAGAGAAGGTTTTTTTTCACATAAATAAATGAGGATCTTCTGTGCTCTGAACAAGACAGGTGGATTAAGAAGTATGCCTTCCTTAAGAAACATCAAGAGAGATGTTTCTTAAGGAAGGCAAAGTTCTTAATTGGTTTGCTTACATGAAACTTAAGGAAAGATTTAATCTAGATGAGCAAAATGCAGCAATAGAGTTTGCAAAAAAAATGAATTTTATTTAGAGTTGTGTAAAGATGATGAACATGTAATTTAAAAAGTTTATAAGTGGCTTTTTGAAATTAGAGACAGAAGATGAACTTGTAAAAGAGTCCATGATAAGTTGGACACAAAATTTTGGACACGATATTCAAATGGATGTATGGGAAAAATGTGGTTTAAAGATACAAAATTTACTTTGAACAGTAATTTAAAAAAAAAACCTATATAAAATGATGTATATATGGTACCTAATCCCAAATAAGTTATCGAAAACATCTAAGAATGTATCACACCAAGACAAAGAGGGTTCTTTCTTTCAAAGCAAAAGAGATTTATATGTTAATTAAAACAATTTTAAAGACAGATTTTGAAATGTTACCTGAAATGTTTTTGTTGGTTATTATGAAAACAAACAAAATTTGGCTACCTGTCCTGAGGAATAGCAAAATAAGGACTCAGCAAATGCAAATGGGAAACCACTCAGAGTCTGGGGCTTTCCCAGCAGATAATGATCACCAATTAGCAGACATTAATCCTCTTTTGCATTAGCCTCCCAGCCGGAGGCCTGCCATCAGCACAGAACAAGACACATGCAAATCAGTCCTGCATTCCCAGGCTCACACAGTATATATAGACCCACTTTTTCCCAGGCAAGCATTCTCTGAAGATGCCAGCCACAGATGCTGGCGAAACGTCAGGAAGAAAATCTTCTAGAACAGGGCCACATAGCCTGAAAAACCCACAAAAAATATGGATGTCGGCCATGAAAGCCTTTGACTTCACAATAAACAATAAGTTTATAGAAA